>NC_051066.1:57349451-57381506 GCF_004664715.2 Peromyscus leucopus | reverse complement strand
AATCACAACAAGGTTATTTTATTCATCGCGAGCTTCACACCATCACTATATAGAACAACACAAGTCTCTGCACTGGCAGGTATAATGTATATGATTGGTATCATTACTCGGCCCATTTGAGGTAAGAGCATCGGTATTGGACACCTTAGATTACACTGGCAAACTGTATTTCGGGTGGTTCTCAGTGTATTCGATGGTCTCTTAGCTGGATCCTTCTAGCCCCTTTAGAAGATCCACAACAATTTGATGGGACTGTTTCTACAATATCCTGCCAGGTTAAGCGATGCATACTGCTCATATTTCAGGCAGGAAGAAAGGAGGTGAGGGGCCTAGAAACACAGTTTCCAAGAATAAAGTGCCACACAACTCCATAGCTTGCTACTCCTGACACACTCTTTGATCATAAAGATTGAGACTCCGGTGGCTGTGTCGCATCAACTTTAGTTGAGGCAAGAAACCGCCAGGGGAATAGCAGTTGCATATATTTCGCTTTGCTCAGTTCATCAACAGAATTAGCTCTCCATGCCTATTATGAATTAGAGATGAGCAGCAAGAATTAGATCATAGATGACATTGACTAGAAAAACGGAGCGCAACTGAACCCTGTGGGAAAAATCGGGACAGGGGTGTCTAGAGTGTGGTGGACTTAAGCGTTACCATCACCTCATAGGCCGTGTTTCTGTTTTCCTTTCATAAAAACCAAAATAGACAATGGAAAAAAAAAAATTATATTTTTCCCTAATGGAAATGAGACACTGATTTGGGGTTTAACTAGTGAAGTTTATCTTTAAATAAATTAATAGAAACAGTTATCTTTTGTGACTAGATTTTCTTCTATTTACTGCCTGCTGATTCAATTTAGGGCATATTGTTTCTTTCAACTTGAATAATCAAAACCATGTCACTGCTCATAGAACCTCCTATTTTTTTTAAAAAAAAAATTAAGGGTTGACTGATTCAGGTTTCAGTACTTTTTATCTTGTTTGGAAGAATTACCTTGACTTTCTTCTATCAAAATTTGCCCAAATCCATAGGTGATTACTCTAGGGCAACTATACAGTTCAGGAGGATCACGGAAAGACCTGTGGTCCTTATAAAAATCTTGAAGACCAGCCTGTCTCCGTGCTCAGTAACAATAAACTACACCAGATAGGTGTGCTGTGCTATGCCAGCGCTAAAGTCACTGAGCATGAAGGAAGGATGGAAGATTCCCCGGGTAGTCCTCGAGATATTCCAGAGAGTTTCCAAATGGATATCCACCACAAAACTGTCTGTCTGGAGAATTCCAGAAGAACTTCAATTTTGCCTTGATATTTATATGCGAAACCAAGGTCAACGAAAGTTGGAGGAGATACTAGAAAGGCAGTCTGAGGACTGACCCCAGACACCTGCAAATTATAGTTGCTACAACGAAAATGTAGCTAGGCTGCTGGGGTGGTTAGACACACAACACACTTCTCAGAGGCGAGACTTGAACTCCACTCCCACGGGCTACTGACCTGCAGAGCCTAGAAGCAGCTATGGAGAAAGTGGACACACTTGCATGACCTTCCATGTGACTGATAGCTATCAGCAGACACAAGAAGACTGACCAATGGTAGGAGAGGCAAGGCCTCTGCTTTAAAGCTCCTGTTGTGGGCCAGTTTAGAGTCTGTACTGCTCATTTTTAAGTAAGCAGTAGTTAGCATTTGAAAGTTAGTGGTTGAAAGTTACAGCTGCCCCTCTGAGAATCTGCGTCCTCTCCACTTCTTACCTTCTGTGTATCAAGGGGAGACCTGAAGTTAAGGGCAGAGTCTTCATTGTGCCTAGTTAGACCAACTGTAACAGGATGTATCACCGCAGCCACTTCTGAAGCACACAAAGGGCCTATCCCGATTGACTAGTGACTCTCAGACCTTAACTCTAACCTTACATAGAAGGACCTGTACCTACCCTGACTGTTTGCTGGGCCTTGATCTGGAGGAAGCTAGATGGCATGCAGATAAACCATTTGCTGAAAGCACTACCAACTGTCTGCCAGGAGTGCTAACCCTTGCAGATCAGAACTTGCTGCTTAAGACTTGAACACCCTATCAGGGACTCCTGTACAGATGATGATGGAGTCTCACTGCAGGGATAAACATTATAGTAGGAAATATGTTATCTATAAAAAAATGAGCAACATTATCCAGAGAAGGAAAGAAAATACGCTCTATTTTCTCAACAGGCTAATGGAGGCTTTCAGGAAGTTCACCAACATGGCTTCCTGATCTCTGTCATGACCAACATTGCCTTAGCCAGTCAGGCCCTGACATCCTTGGAAATGCAGACAGACCTTAGGTCCTAAAGACTCAGCTATCAGCCACTGCCTTGTTAGTGTTCAACAACCAAGATCTGAAAGACTCAGAGCAGCAGGACAAGGGAGACAGACCATAGGAACCACTGGATGGGCTCAGCTACAGGGACTCCTAGACGGGTCTCAGATAGACAAAAATAGAAGTGAGGACTAATTCAAATGCAAAGCCCTAGGCCACTGATGCACCAAACACCACCCACAGCCATAACCAATGAGTAAGAACCCAAAGGCATGACACTGGAAGGTGGATTTTCCCTCTTCCCAGAAAGGGAAAGGGCCAAGCCCTGACATTACCACCTTACAGAACTGAAAACAGGCACTAAAGACATAAAAGCAAAGATCACCTTATGGATTCCAAAGAAGTAATTTTGTTTCTTCTAAAAAATACACAGAGATAAAAATTTTTCTATTTTGTTTTACTAACTATACATTGATTTAATATGACTGTGTCATATGGATTCATAAGAATGTTTTACATGTAATTGTATGTCACTCTGTGTCTAAGAAAGTATGGGACAAATGCATACTGGCTTATAAACTCAGTATTCATAACTTCTTAAAATCTATTAAGATGGTATTACTGGTACTATTAAATGTGTTTTATAAATCTTTTAAATTCTACTTGTTTGTTAGAAACAACATTCATGGAGTCATAAAGTTTCATTAAGCTATAAAATTTAACATTTAACATTGTCTAGATTGACATTATAAGAATATGCTTCCAAAACAGATTTTAGAAAAAAAATTAAAAATTTATTTCAATTTTATAGTCAAAGTAATAAAATAAATGACACAAAACACTTCATTAATCAAAACACTACTAAATAATGTGCATTAAAAATTTTTATTAGATGAATTGCTATGGATTTTTTCTATATTTTTAACATAAAATAATACATGTAAGATTTTCAATTATGTAATTTAATTATGTGAGGCAGGCATTATGGGCACCTGAGTATAAAAATGTAAGATTTTTATGAACTTTCTGATATATGTAAAATGGTGGATGCGTGTGGAGGGTGTCTTAAAAATTCATGTTAAATTTTCTTTCACAATGAAATTACAGGGGATACAATCCCAACAAAGCAATAGCATTCAGAATTCTGGTCCACACAGCTGTACATAAGGGAGGAAGTGACTACGGTACTGTCTTAACAAAGAGAAATAACAAACGTCACATCCGTAGGATAATTTTTAAATTACAATTGTATCATTAAGAATGAGTCCTTGCCTGTCTGCCTATGTTCTCAGAAGAAAAAAAAAATCAAACCAAGGTAGTTTTCAAGTTTCTTGTCTAATTTTAAACTAAAGAAAAAGGTCTTTTAAAGCAAGTTGTTTAATGCCTGCTCAACCTATGTGGAGCTTTCTCAGCACAGGTCAGCTACTGTGCTTCTAAGACATAGATTTTTTTTTTAATGTATTTATGTAGTGTCACATCTTTGGTGTTGCCACGCTGCCTTCTCCATGTTTATGGTTACACCCAGAGACGAGGGCCGCCTTCAGTCTTCATGAGTGAAGCTTTTTTTGTAGAGCCCAGTCAACTCAGAGACTCAGAACTGCTCAAATTCTTGAAGAAGTGACTATTGGGTGCTCAACCTTAAATGGGACATCTATATCAACCCACACCAGGCTTAGGAGCATCATGGAGAAAGAGGCGGAAAAACTGTGAGAGCTGAGAATGGCAAGTGTGGAGGAGAGCTGTCTTCTGGACACGACATAGCTGTTGCGCTTGAGAACTCAGAGCATCTGTAGTCACCTGAACAAAAACCTGCATGAGATCAGAACAGTCAGTGATTCCAGCATGGATGGGGGGTATTTCACGAGGCTCTGCCTCTATCTGACCAGCTGTTGTCTAGGATGGCTGCTGGATGTAGGAGGGGTCATTCTTCTTTAGAGGTGTGGCTGTTGGTAGGGATGTCCATGTGCACATAGTGGGAGGCAGCAGAATCCCAGACATCCTAAATTAACTTTTAAGTTTGACTTTTGGAGTTTTGGATTCCCTGGGTTGGGGGGGGGGCGGTGAGGGAGAGAGAACCAAGAAGATCATGACAGTGCTCCAGATGGGGTGCAATTTTGAGAAATCCAGAGAAAGTAGGTGGTGTTAGAAATGGATATGATCAGGACTGGAGAGATGGCTCAGCTGTTAAGAGCACTGGCTGCTCTTCCAGAGGACCTGGGTTCAATTCTCACCACCCACATGGCAGTTCACAACTGTCTGTAACTCTAGCTCTAGAGGCCCCAACACCCATGGCAAAACACCAATGCACATAAAATAAAAATAAATAAATTTTTAAAAATGGATATGATCAAAATACACTGTATAAGGGCTAGAAATATGGGTCAGTAGTCAAGAACACTTGCTGATCTTCAAAGGACTGGAATTTGGTTCCTAGCATCCAAACTCAGTGCTCACAGCTACATGTAATTCCAGATCCAGGAGGTCCAATGCCCTCCATGGGTACCCACACACATGCACACACATACGTACACACACACAAAATACACAACACACACACATGCCTGTACGCATTAATAAAAATAAAAATGATACATTATATGTCTATGAATTTGTCAAAGAATAAACTAAAAATTTCTGAATTGTGCCATGTGTTTGAGGTACAGATTTTGGGTTAAGGATTGTTTAACACAATGGGAAAATGATCAGACCAATGGTTTAACTTAGAATGATAAGGCTAGATAAAACTATAAAATTTGTGCTTTTTAAATGTATCTTGATAGTCTACATGGGTTTATGTTTTTATCTGTTTGCATGGTACCAAACTCACTTATAGGTAAATATTCACAGAAATTAAAACAGTTAAGTTAGCCAGTGAGATCCTTGTGTAGCCTGAACGTTAAAACAAATAGTCTTGGCTCTGGCAGCTCAGTTAACCCGGGCCACCAGTTCCAATATTCCAATTAAAGAGATAGTAATTATGAGGAAATGAGGAGAAATGAAAACAGAGGACAAGAAGCACGTGTAATTGAACAGCTTTAGTCAATGTGCTACCCGACGAATTCAGTATTTCAGGTCTGTCTCGACAAGTGCTCTACAGAGGTCCTGTTGCTCAGGGGAATCAACTGGCTGGCAGGCCATGACTGCTTCTGCTCCAGCCTAGCCAACCCCCATGGGTAACTAACCATCGTATGTCCCGGGAGGTCTTGATGTTCCTGGAACCCAAGATGGCCACTCAGTCCATAATGGGTGGTACTTTTTGGGAAGATTCAGGAGGTGTGGCCTTGTTGAAGGATGTGTCATTGGAGGTGGGATTCGAGAGTTTAAAGACTGCCATCTCCAGTTTGCTGTCTGTGCTTCCTGCTTGCAGTTCAAGATGTGAGCGAGCCTCAGCTTCCTACCCCTGCCAGCACGCCTATGGCTTGGTGTCATGCTTCCCTGCCATATTGCACTCTTATCCCTGTGGTGGTAATCTAATTGTACTGAAATGTTATTTTGATTGTATGTTAATAAATAAAGTTGTCCGGGGGTCAGAGCTATTAGAGCCATAGACAGAGTGTGGCGGTGGTGGACATGCCTTTAATCCCATAGATCTCTGTGTGTTCAGGGATACAGCCAGCATTGGAGACATATGCCTTTAAGACCTAGGGGCTGTACATTCAGACAGTGACGAGGCAGTCATGTGTTTGGGTTTACAACCAATGAGAAGGCAGAACAACATACTATAAAAAAACGAACAGACAGGAAGTAGCCCTTTTTCAGGAAGCTAGGACACCACAGGCGGAAGGTGAGATTTTAGCTCTGAGCTCTGACCTCTCGGCTTTCTCTTTACATTTTTCTGTGTTTCTTATTTAATAAGACGGTTAGTTACATCAATATATCCCCCTGGGACAAGGAGCCCAAAATAAGTTCTTTCTTTTAAAATAGCCTTTGTCAAGGTGTTCTATCACAGCAACAGAGTAACAATTTGAAGGCAGATAACCCAGATTAGACAAAAATGCCAGGATCTGATCATACTTTCTCTTCACCTTGCAGGCCCAAATGAGAGATAAATCCTTTTAAATAACAAAGACCATTTCCAAGTGCCTCTTACAGGACTTGAATTCTTAATGCATCAGTTAACTCTAATTTGTTGGGAAGAGAAAATAGAAATGTAAACAGAGTTTCTCTGTCCCACCCCATCCCACAGCCACTTCCAAATAATCATTCAGAGGCTTATATTAATTATAAATGCTTGGCTGATGGCTCAGGTTTATTACTAACTAGCTCTCACATTTAAATTAAATTATATTAATCTATGCATCTCCATGTGGTCTGTGGCTTAATGGCTTGTCTCTGTCCCGACTCCACCCTTCTTCATCTCAGTCCTCAATTTGATTGTACCATCTAGCCTTATCCTGTCTCACCATTGGCCAAACAGCCTTATTATCACCAGTGAGAGCAACACACACATTCACAGTGTACAGAGGGACCATCCTTAGCACAGAAATGTTCTCCGTAAATTAACAGTTTTTTCTTTCTGTATAGTTGTTAGATATTTAATCTACAATGTCTATGTTTTATATGTTTCCGAAATATTTCTTATGTTCTCATTGGAATATAACATTTCATTTTTAAATGTTTTCTAAAGATTTTTTTTAAAAAAAGGACAGAAACATTGGGACAATTTCTATGAACAAGGTGCACTGCCACAGTCAATCAGTGGAGAGGGATATGACCAAACTAGGTCTTGAGAACTGTAATGTGGCTTTAATATTTTATATTAAGATCCTAGAATTTATATATCAAAAAATCAAGTAATGAATTACTTAGTAATTCTTTGTTTCTTATTATTGAACTAGCATGTCTTCTTTAAAGAATAGAATGAGTGGGGGAAATGCATAAGAGGCCAAAGAATCTCCTAGGATGGGTGCTGGGTGGGGATGGGGAATGGGATGTATACCAAACATAATACATCCTGCTCTTTCTGAGAAGCTGGAAGACTTGGGAAGCATTTACAGGGTAAGCTAAAAACCCTTAGGCAGTTGATCTTACACATCTGGCACTCAGCACAGCAGACACATGTGAATCAAAGTGACCTACAAACTGTGGAGGGCATGATCTCATAGAAACTACCAAGTCCCTTTTGTCCTGGGTGTTTTTGTCAGAAGTGGGGTGCATTTCAAATGCAGACTGTGAGCGCTCTCTGTTTTCATCTCTCATCAATTAACCTGGGGTTTAATTATTAGTGGAGAAATGGCTCTTCTTCAGAATACTGGGGTCTCTTTTCATCCTTTCAAGTCTGTTTTCTGCTTCCCAGTGCAGAACAAGAATTTGTCCTGAATTCCTGTCCCAGTTGGAAGAGCTTCAGCACCTCTGTGGCATGTGTCTCAAACCTGGCTGGTTATGTTTTCACGGGGATGCATGGCTTGTCCTGTTTTATAGCATGGTGCATTTACTCCCCATTGCTTCCTGCAGGGAACTCACAGTTTTTATGAGATCATTGATGTTCTCAGACTGAATTTAAACACACTAATGGAAAACAATAAAACAGTAACTTAAATCATTTTTTTTTTTTTTGAGACAGTGACTTGCTCTATACCCTAGCTGGACTGATACTTTCAATTTAGCACAGGATGTATTGGTACCTGTGATGTAGCACAGGCTGGACTGGTAGTCGCAATATAGCGCAGGCTGGCCTCGAACTCTCTGTAGTTCTCTGCATTGGCATTTGTATTATAGTAGTGTATCATTGCACCACGCTCTTTTCTATTGTTTTTCCTTTTAAAAGATTTTTGATTTTTTATTTCATATGTCTGAGTATTTGTGTGTATGTCTATGCCTGAGTTCTGGTGCCCAAGAAGGCCAGAAGAGGGTGTGGGATCCCCTGGAAATGGAGTTATAGATGTTTGTGAGCTGTCTCTTGGGTGCTGGGAACCTTTGGTCCTCTGCAAGATCAGCAAGTGTTCTTAAACACCACCTGAGCCATCCCTTCAGACAGAGATAGAGAGCACAAAATTTACTTAATAGTCATACATCAGAGTATATATATTATTGACTTATGTTAGCTTCAAGAAGGGTATAATGATTGGGTATGTTGTTGATAAGAAACGGACTATCTCACTAACTTTTAAGGAAGTAAGTCATTTGAGTGGATAATTCCTGTGATTAGATGGTTTATATACATAGAAGATTAGTAGCGAAATTTAGCCTAGGAGAATCCAGAGGTGAAGAGGCATGGCTGGGCTTTCCTTCCTAGAAACCTGGTGATTCAGCACCCACACGGATGGGCCACAACTGGTCTTTACCCAGTCAGGGCTCTCATGCACTCTCTTGGCTCTGCAGTCCACCAATTCAAAGTTGTGCAGGGAACAGGATTTGGCACCATTCATACATTGGAAACAAGCAGGGTCTCTCTAATGTAAACTCTGGCTGCCTGGAGACTCACTAGTAAATGAAACCTGGCTTTGAACTAAGAATCTTGACTCATGCGAATGAGAAAAATATAAGACTATGTAATGGAGGAACAAGATGTCATTATATCTTATTTAAGATTTATCACAATCCAAGTCAACACAGAGTATAGCGGACTGATATCATACAAAGAGCATGATTTGTATTTCTTGAGAAGAAGGGCATCGCCATGTGGTCATAGTTAAAGTATCTTATCTTCACTACGTATATAACTACATACAACTAATAACCAATAATCTAGTCTTGTGTATAGAGATATTCCAAACCGAGTGCAATTGTCATGTTACTCACATATAACTCAAGAGTATTCATTTTTGCACCTCTACATTCATTGACGGATGCGCAGAAGAGTTAGAGAGCAGATATATGACTATAGCTATATCACATATATGGAAAAGCATAAGAGGTATGCTGGGATGATGAGAGGTCATTGTCTCGGCCACTGATTGGCTTGCGACACGACCACTCTTAACTTAAAATATAACGAAAAATCACTGCTCCACTCAGAACTGGCAACTATACTCTGTCTATAACATACTCAGCGGTTTGTCATCACTAGTCTCAATACCTCTCAGAATCCATTAATCTATAAGTATTATAACCTCGCTCTATCATAGAGCTTTCGCCACAATAGTAGAACACATGTATGGGAGTGAGAGGATACCATTCATATTAGCTCTATATATAAGGCTTTGTACCACTAGATTCGCAAAGTAGTATATATAAGAGAGTAAGAATTATGCAGACAACTTTGGAGAGTTAAAAACATTAATTAGAACGCTACTCTAAGAGGTGAAGAGTACTGCCATTGAGAATATGACTGAATCGATAGCTCTACGAGAGTTCGACAGGGGAGGAGAACTATCCATGGTCATTAGAGACAGAACTAATACCAAAATGCAGGGAGTAAACTATGAATATTTTCTAGGACTAACCGATATTTAGATAGAAGTCTGCTAAAGAGGCAAATTGCTGATACCACTACTATCTTTCTGAAGAGCTCACGGACTATGTCTTCTGAGGAGTGTTCACGTAAATAGTGCGAGATAATTAGCTCTCTGCTCAGGAATCACTGCATTAAAGTAGGTATCAACTTCAGTGCTACCCCTATATCACCTAGGTATCATAGAGAGGTCCTTAGTCGTCACACTTCGGACAGCTTTCACCCGTTTAAAACTGATGGCTCCACTCTGTTTATACCTGTTAAACCCCACGCAAAGACCTCAAGATGGGTCAGCACGGTGCCTGTAGTAACATCATTCATACAACTCAGAGTGAGACGATGTCTAATCGTGTTCAATTCATAGCTATCGCATATCTATCATTAATCTACACTTTCTTATTAAAAACCTTATTAACATGATGAGTTGCATAGTAATCAGTGTGTGATAGGACACAATGAACAACCGTCAACAAACACACAACGAAGACAAATATACACGTTAAGCCACAACTACTGGACGAGATGACGACTTCGATATACATCGGACCGTCTAGGAGGAGACTAAAGTCTTGATAGCGTTCATATGCTACTGTAAGGATATCCTAGGGACCTGTAATTTACTTCTCTGATTTGTGGATAGTAGAGTTTTTGGTATAAGCATAGAAATAACACCTTCGTAAATGTTGTTTTTTCCAAAAGTGCCTTTCTGATTGGTTTTAATAAGAGCCTGAAGGCCATGTCAGTCTTCTGGCAGCATAGTTAATGGTTACTACTAGGTAGATACGTTAACTAGTGAGTATGAGAGTGCTTGTGAGAGAGAGGTGGAGTCACACAGCACCATAGAGATTGCAGGAAGAATAGAGCATGCCACTGGAGGAAGTAAAAGCCATTATGCGAGAGGTTGCACGATACATGAATTAGTAGGGAAGTTGATGTGATGTGCTATTCTCTATCCCCTAGTGGTGAGCCACCATCAAGGCTACCGGGTTACTCAAGATTTTGACAGCATAAAGAGTTACGTTTTCCTTCTTGCTGCATTTGGTGTATGCTCTATGTTTTTTGTTCGTGATTTAATAGGGTTCTTTATTGACATCTATGCGATCTATTTGGTAATGCTCCATGGTACGGCCAGCCTGTAGGTCTCTGGCCCACTCATTCTTTCTGAGTCTTGGTTCTGCTTTTGGTTTGCCTGGGTTGTTTTGGCTGCAACTGTCTGGCATGCATTGACTAGTCATTTCTCATACACGCAACTACTTCGAGAGAACTCGCATATCAAGAAAACTTTAGTGCACTCAACGACACACTTGTGTATTGTACCTACTAAGTTACGTTTTAGGGGACTAGTTATGACCTGAATAAACAGTAAGGATGAGTTTTTATCTAAGGCTAGATACGCATCTCCCAACCACATTAAAGCTTATTTAATGAGATGTTACGTTCTGTTGGCTTTTATGGTGGCTGCGTATTAAGAGGAAAGTAGGGACATAGACTCTATCTTGCTCTTGATCATCCATATCATGGTATTTTGCGGTGTACCACTTGAAGGACTTATGGACTGGGATGGTGATTAATATAATACCATATGGGTAAAGTTACAAGACTCGATTGCTGCATTCATTCTTGCATCGATCCTTACTCGATGCACATTTGGTGAGGAACAATTTATAACGAAATCACCTATTCACAACTTTATCTATGGTTATATTTCCGAACTTCTGTTCGCTCCGCTTTTTTGAAATCAGAGCGTTGAGGGTGCATCTGCATACCAGTTACCTCAGTGGGTTCTTTCATGCCATTATCCTGGTAGTAGTAGCACGAAGTTCAATATTGCGTTTGGAGAAAAAGCATAAACACTCATTTAGACGATACAGCATTACATTTGCCAATATTCAACCATATAGCATGCCACTAACACTTATCAAATGTTTATTGATATAGTGCAGATAACAACTGATCGCTCACCGATGTTGATAGACTCGTCCAAATAGATGACTGTTTCTAGTTCTCACATTTACACAGCGGCTGAATAAAATACCAACAACACGACATCAGCTTAACTCCTCATCAAGAAAAGTGATTTCTCATTGTGAAATCGAGGATTAACCTATTCATAAAACGTATGACATATAGTTGTAATCTAATGGTCACATCTCAGAACATTACTACCAACCTGCAAGTCTGGCAGAGCAATTTTCTATATTATCCTCATTCCGAGTCCTAAGTTTCTACCCTAACGCGAAGCTGGAGTTCCTGAAGACGGTAGCAAAAGACCTCTACAATGGTCTCATACAGACCTAATCAGTTGGATCTTGCGATTTCGTATTCTGTTATTAGCTACTGCTCTATTCGACTTATCCGCGGAACATCAGACTAAAAGGCAAAGGTAGACGCACCAGAGAGTGCACTCACTCTCCTGACACCTATAGGTCAGTTTACTACATAGATACTGTGTGTCTGCGCTAACTGAGAGTTTGGAGCTCTCCTGCGGTTCATCTCTTGGCTCCATACGAGCTCATCTGTATTTAAATGGCCTTAGGTGCAATATGTATACTTTCGAAATAATGTTATATAATGTTCATCTAGAATATATTACCAGTCACATCTGAATTCTTACTTTTGATCACGGACGGATTCAGCCAAGGATAACTTTGCTTCTTTAAATTCTTCACGAATACTAGTTTCGCAAAGCCTATATTCACACACCATATAAGATACGAGAGTTTCTCTCGCTATTTCCCAGCACGCTCTCCCACGCTCCCGCTCTCATCTTACTTCGCTCTTTCAATGTACCCCCACTACATTTTCGCCAGCCGATCGCCAATACATAGGGCGAGAAGATAGAAGACAGTCACAATTAGGAAGGATCAAATCCAATCGCACACACTATAATCGTGGCTAGACTGTAAAACAGGCCCTGCTGGTGTACTTCAGCCATTGTGTCTGTATGCTTTTAAGGTGCACATTATTTCTCCATATTCAAATAATGGTAAAAGGTTCCGGATAACTGCTATTAGTATAACACCGGTCATTAGAAATGCCAGCAGTAAATTAGAATACGGCGATCAGACATAAGAATCTACATCACACGCCACCAGAAAGCATTCCATCCCAAGAGAGATGTTGAAATGTACAACCACGACATTGCTCCATAGTTAGAATGAACTCTTCACGACGACTTCGAGAGCTAGCGAATCCGAACTACACAACTAGCGCTCATGGTATCGGTGGCCACACGATATGCATTAGAGCATTCTCCTTCTTAGCTTCCGAGTCCATATAAGGAGCCACACCTGCACGGGTGTATCCCTATGCACACAGTAAGATCCCTTTGGAAGTAGGGCACTTGCACACTTCTCCTGCGGTGTTAGAATCTCTCTTCTTGCATCACATTTCGCGATTTCGCATTTACTCTCAGGTAAAATGCCATTGATGAACCGGTATCTAGAGAAATGGCTACATTAGACGCTGAATCTTCACTCATAACTGCAGTGCCATGGTGATTGTCGAGTATGTTATGAAATATACTACCCATCTGATAAAGATCTGCACAGTCCAGCCTTTCGTTTCAAGTCACCCTCTCCACTATTCTCTACACGTTAGCCTACTTCCAAAAGTATAGGAGATTTGCCTGATTCTCTGGGAACTTTCTAAACAACCTGGTTTCTCTCGCGCTTAGCTGTATTGACGCTAGAAAGAAAGTATTCCAAGTAAGCCCAATCAGAGTCATTCGTGCACCTTCCTACAGGCTGTGGAATTAATTAAGAGAGGTATCTTAGCTAATCCTATATAGCTATCAACATCATTTCATGTACCGTATTCCAGCTTACTACATGCGCATCATCCCGTTTTGATATAATCTGATCGCCTATAATCTTTGGTCTTCTCTATTATTACCTTTTTTGCTTTTTGCGGGCACTTGTAGACTCTCTGCGCGCTTTTCTGGTGTGTGTAGTCTGTATTGCTCGAAGGATGCAGCGTGGCAGGGTCATAATTACACCACATGAAAAACACTCATCTTATTTTCCTCCAGTATCCCATCATCCACACACCCTAGAGTCTTGGACTAGATTGTAGTAGATATCTGCTCTTGGCCTTATCGAGAGCGTATGTTCATCGCATATGTGTACTCTGTTTAATGCTCAGCCTTTCTTCACCCAACTATCTTAATCAACAACGTAATAAATGGATAGTTTAGTTAACTAGGTAGAGTTGTGTAAGTAGGTTCTGAACTTTAAACACCAATCATAAGGAGTACGTTCTTATATATTACTATCAACTTTGGTCAGGCTAACGAGTAGCACACACCTCCGTAAGACCTATCGAGGAGATACATCGAAATGCTAGACTTCTTCTCTATTTCATAGCAGTCTCACGGCGAGAGCTCTCGATGAGAGCATCCATCTGATCTCCATGTCTCATCGTAGATACAGCCTTTCTCCACCATTTGCAAAGTAGCTCTCATAGCATAGTCACCTTAGTGATACGCTAATTGCTTAATCCCACGAATGCCACAGATCTTCTATAAAGTCGAATGGAGTGTCTTGAGGATAGAGTATAAAACATGTTAAGAATGAAGCAAAGCCAGAAAGGTATACGAAGCAATTGTACCTGTGATATATACCATATCACTAGAATACAAATGTAAGCCGACTTGGTACACAGACCGCGATGGGCCTGGTTGAGAACAATTTCAATCCTAACTGAGCGTTCATGGAGCCAGTACTACTTCCTATGTTTGAAGATTAATAACTGAACCACCGATTTCACTATAAGGACATCTTTTGCATGAACGCACTCTTAGAGAAAGCAATCACGCATCTATGACCATTCTCATAAGGCGTCGCCAAGAATCGAGGCCAGAATATGTCGCGTTCTCTGACTCTTCCCAACCTATGCCAGAAACGCAGAAGTCCAACGTTAACTGGCGCGGCCTTCATAGGGGAGGCTATTGCACTCTATTGCTTATAGAGATATCTTAAGCATCGTTGACTTAAGGATTCATGAGTAACCACATTTGTACCTATGTGTTTCTCTCGTGATCCTGCTCGAATCAGGATTGCTCAGAGGCAACTTCTCTCATATCCTGAGAGTGATTACTTTTGTTTTTGTTCCTATCCAAATTCGCTTTTTGTACAGACATAGAATTTTTCCATTGACGTGTCAGTCTACGTATGTAGTTTCGCGTCTGAAATGTTGCTTTTTTGTGCTGAAGGGTAGGAACTTGCCACTTTGTGTGCACTCGTGTACCCAAGGCTTCTCCTTCAGTCGTAGAATATCTCGATTTCTTTGTGAGCTTTTGAGGGTTGCCACTAGGTACTTGTGAATTTGCACTCTATTGGCTCTGCTCTAGAGTTTTTCTCAGGGCTTCCACAGCAACCTTGGGGAAGGAGAGGAGCTTGGTTGTAAGAAAGACCCCTTCCGAAAAAGTATCTCGGACCTCACTGTTATATAATGTACCCTTACACATGCCATTATCAGTGTTTCTCCACCGCGCAGACATTTTACTAGCTATGAAAAATATAGTTATTTAGTGATCTCCAGATAACTCTTCATAGCCATCCAGTAATCTATCAGCATGATTACACTCATTATATGATATTATTGAATTTTATTATACAGATATTTGGCTTTACTACATGTAGTCTCATGCATAATTATCAGGCAGATAGTAATAGTAATGCAGAGAGGAGCCGGAGAGGAGAAAGATAATGGTGTCAATCAGATTATCATACAAAAGGAACACAAGTAAGCGAGAAATAAGACTAGAGGACATCCTCTTGAGACACACTGTGAGAGCTTATAGGGATGAGTGTGAACATACGAGGGACTCGGCCAATGTCATGTGAGAACGTAGTGTCTACTGCAAATGTCTAGGGTAAGAAGGCGCTATGGAATCTCTCTGAGACATCGTGTCTAACCAGACCTCGTCACAAAGGAATATATGATACCACTTTGACTTCTCGCTAGGCTACTCGACCACACTTATTTGTAGCCATTTATTCCCCAAACCGTCAGCCAATACGGAAGGCCCTCAGGATCAGGTCTCAATGCACCTTCTCTAACCACAAACGGGCATACTTCCAGTCCTCTCACTCAAGGGAGAAGCGTATTTTGATATGCAATGAAAACCTGCAAGCCCACGTGGTGTTCAGTTCTGTTATTATGTGATGGCATTGACTGGAAAAACGTAATGGTTTCCAGTGGAGGATATCTTAACATTAGTTTCACAAACTCTGATGACTCATTGTCAATATCAGTATCATACGACATATACTGACATCATAATTAGATCACACATTCAGAATGCTATAATCTCTCAGATTTAAGCAAGTGTTTTTGCATAACTTTTCCATTTCTCAGTTTTCTAATAGATATATGTTCACGGACAATCCTTTGGTTGATCATGCCACTCAGAGTTTAGGCTGCAGTTATTAGTGTGTGCAGAAGGGCAGAGGCGCGTGGGACGGAGGACGCCCCTCGCATCCATTGACGATGTCTTGAGTTGACCGATGATTTCATATGTACATATAAAACAGACCACATGAAGACAACCATCGTGTGGAACCATGTTTTCCTCTTGTACCTATAGTTGAGCGAGTTATAGTCCACTTGCGAGAATTTCATTCACAT
This sequence comes from Peromyscus leucopus, assembly GCF_004664715.2. NCBI lineage: Eukaryota > Metazoa > Chordata > Mammalia > Rodentia > Cricetidae > Peromyscus > Peromyscus leucopus. The sequence goes on along the minus strand of NC_051066.1, from coordinate 57,365,189 downwards.
CATCATAACAATAACATGGGATCAGACATATAAATTTAGGATAGAGGAGTCGGGATGATCGATAAAATTTTCAGATATCAATCACAGCAAATCAGGATGATTTAAACAGTAGACTCGCAAACCATTGTCTCACTACTATATGAGCTGTATGATCATATATTTAGAGAAGACCTCTAACATGCGTATGACACCTACTGAGCTTTCAAGCTCGCTCACCGAGCACTTGTATGCTTCGCCTTCGTTTGAAGATCACGTACACATAGCTGCGCGGCGAGTGAGCAGCGGAGTGCCTTCTAAGATACCCAGCAGCCCGTCTGGCTGAGGCAGAGGCAGGCAGAATACTCTGAGTTCAACGGCAACCAGGTCTCCTCTCTTCCACGGGACACAAAAGAGCCCAGTAGAAGAGACGATCCAGTGTTAAGCCGAGGGCTCATTCCAGAGTTACCACTGTCTTCGAACACTATAATCAACCACGCTCAAAGCGTTGTCTATAAAGGTCCTTACCACTAACACTAGAGATCTGATTCTTTACGTATAGACGCTTAAGCAGAGGAGGACCATAATTTTACTTGGAAGTTCAAATCTGAAATTTAATGAATTATGATGCGAAGATCAAGCTTTGCTACATCTTCGAGGGTTTTGTCTTGCGATTAGCCACAGTATCTCACAACTAATTAACATCATCTGGCTAACGCGACAATCCGCTCAACTACGAAATCAGATAGACAATGTGAGCTAGGATAAACTTCATGTCATTCCTTTCCCATCGGAAAATGCCTTGATGTCACTTCTAGCTACCGAGTGTTGTGTGTATATAGCGGAGAGAGTATACTCTAGCTCCACTTGTCGGTTGTTCCAGTTGATTGGTGCTATCTGTGGTCGCGGTTGTTTGGGTGGTGGGGTTGGGAGCATGGTTCTAAGTTATCATGTGGTACTTTTTTTAGCCACCAATTAACCATCTGATATTATAACATACAACTTAACTGGTTTTCTGTTATCATCTATTTTGCGTAAGTCACAATACAAACAAAATATACGTTGTACTATGGATTCAGTGTGACGCTGAGTTATAATCTAACGCTTTCTTCACACTTTATGATTGCCTGCTGCAATCATCAATGTGTATAGTTTGTCGAGGTATGACCAGCATGGTATCACAGAGCACAGTTATATCATATGGACTGACATCTGACAGGCTAACAAACGCAAGTAGATATAACCCATATTTCGGTGGGAAAAAAAAACAAGTGCAAATTTACAGAGAACAAACACATTATTGAAATTATATAACACTATTTTCAGTTTATTCATTACTAAAAGGATTAATAGGTATTACACGATAGTTAAACATTTAAAAAAAAACACTTTATAAAAAAAATGGACACTACGTAACGCTCAAGAGATTTGGGTCTAGAGAAGATACAGGTGTTTTCACTTTTTCGAAAAGCCAAGCATATCGCACATACCGTAGCACTGAGGATTTGAAAAATAATATGGTATCAGGCAACAACGTTAACTGCAGTTGGTCATAAGTCTACATCAAAAGATATTTAGTAGGGCCAATTTCTCAGGGGATCGATTTTGATGGGAATATCTATGAAGTCGATCCTGTCTAGCAGTGGCGAGAAGTTATGGATTATCTAAGCTTACTGCAAAGCTTGGTACACAACTGTCCTATAGAGCTATATTGGATGCCATTCAGCTAATATATATTAAGTATGATAGAAGGTCGATCAACCAATGTTCAAACTCTCAAATATAGATGACAGATTGAGTTGATTTTTAACGACAAATATTACAGTACAACACCTCTAAGATGGATCATTAGTGCCATGAGTAGGAGTCTTTAATAGGAAAATACTCTTCATATATATAAATTGATATTCGGTTACAATCATTATCGCCATTAGTGTGGTAATAGTTTTTTTGTTCTATTATTATTTACATCAAATACTAATAAAAATATAAATGCCCCTTGATATCGTTTTCAAAAAGCACAGTGTAAAGCAAATGGAAGGTCTATTGGCGGTGTCAGAAGACCTACACCATGTTGTCCAACACTATCCCAAGTGCTGTCATTTTACTCATCCGGTTGTTCCCCCACCCTGAAGTCAAAATTTCAGGGGAATTGTACTTGGATAAATAAGCCAAGTGATTCTTTTCACATTGGTAGCTTAAAGATACATGATTTTGAAATGGAAAATGGTTATTTTTCTGTCTTCCCTTGAATTTGGAAAAGGTCTGAAGTTCCTAGTGTTTGGCAAGGCTTGGATGAAGGTGAAATCGAAGGTTGGTGGCTGTACACAGAAAACTCGGTGGCTGTTTTCCAAAAGGGAGGGACTGTCATGTTCTAGGTAGACCTACCTTTATCCCTTGAAATGTCAGGGGCATCATAATCAAAAAAGAAACTATTCCACATGGCTGGTTTTCCCAGCTTGTCATTCTTGAAGTATTTTTATTATGACAGATTCAACATGTCATTGTAAGACAAGTTTTTTGCTGGATAAAATGCAAACATTAGGTTTCTGCTTGGTGGATGGTGCAAACTTGAACTGTTGGCCCACAAAGAAGGAAAGGGTGTGATACGTCAGGTCAGTTTGTCTAAAAGAAAAGGAAGTGTGGACTGCTGAGGAGGCTGATGCAGAAATGAAAGGAATTGTCGATAAGGTCTTTTCAATAACCACAGGGTATGAGGGTGAGAGAGCACCCACTATACAGTGGCACTCTGGTCACATGTTTGCATAGAGATGTTGGATGGATGCTAACACTGTAGGCCAGGCTAGGTGCTTCTGGAGGATGAGTGAGGTGGGAAGCATGAGATAGCTCCAAGATGTTAGTCTGTGAGATGGAAGAGCAGAGTATTTCATCATACTGAATGGTAGATAAAGCTCATTATTGGTGCAATTATTTTGGCCCACTCCACGTAGTTAAAAGAATATTTATTTAATGGCGTAACTCACAAATTAAGTAATGGGTAGGTCGCAGGGTCTGGGGAAGGTGTATTGCAATCCAGCGGTGTTCTCCGGAGCTCTGCACAATCCACCTTTCACCATTCCACGTCCCGGCACCGAGAGAGCGCACAGAGAGAGCGCACAGAGAGAGCGCTGCTGGCCCATCCAACTCTCGGGTCCCCAGGCGCCTCCCCTCGCCCCGCCTCGTAGGCGTGACAGTTGCCAGAGTCTCAATGGGGGTTGGAACTTCCAGATCCAAGCTGGAATGGCTACCCACTACAGCTCATAAGTAAAGCCCATTGGATTCATTCTAATGTCTATTTCTACATCATTTGGCTGTTTCTATGGAAACCATAGCTTCTTGGAGGTTGCATCCCTGTGTATTGGTGTAACTGCAACCAAAATTTCTGAGGGAAGAATTGAAAAGGTGTAAAGATTTATTTTAGCTTCTTTTCAGATATTTGGTCCCTGTTCTTGGCTTCATTGACTTTGGGTCCATTGTGAGGCAGAACATCATGGTGGGATTATGTGAGGGAGGAGGCTGTTCCCTTCATGGTAGACAGGAAACACAGAGTATAACCATCAAAGGCACACCTCTAGTGATCCACCTCCTCCAGCTAGCCCCAACCTCCTAAAGTCTTCAGAATTTCTCAAAATGGTGTCATCAGCTAGGGGCATGAACCACACAAACGTGGGGGACATTTTATAGTCAAACCATAGCTGAAAAGCAATATATGAGGTAAAAAAAATTCTAGAAGAACTCAGCAAAAGAAGAAATGAACACAAACAAAATCTCAGCTGAAAACCTTTCCCTAGGACATAGAATTTGAGGGAAATGTCAAAGCCTTAATGTGGACCATGAAGGTTAGAGGACAGCATGCCATCAAGACCACATTGTCCTGTCAGGGTGCTCATCTCTCCCTGCCAGGCCGCCTGTACCTCTTCTGCTTTTCCACCTACTACTTGGTTGATAAAGTCAAACAAATGGCTTTATCTGTATATTAAGAACTGCTAGAAGTTCAATCATGAAGCAAATATTAAAAACTAATAGTCTTTAAATTCATTGATCAATATTCAGCTAGCTCATTTAAACTTCTTTCAGATCCCCAGATCAAGCAGTCTGAGTCTAGCTACATAGTTCCAGAACTGAAAACCACCAACCCTCTTCTTTGCTTGGAGACAGCACTTGACATTTAATCAAGACCTTTATACTACAACCTGAGAAAGCTTTAGGGTCAGGTGCCTATAGTTAAGCTCCTGGTTTGCTACCGCCCGGCGATAGCCGCCTTGTGAATTATGATCAGGAGAGAATAGCTGAGCAGAGTAGGAACATGGTAGATGCTTAGTAAGTATTGAGATCATTCTATCTGTGCCTCCCAAATACTGAGAGGTTCACAGCTCCCAAACAGGCTCTAGAAAATGCTTACTAAGTCTGGAAGAAAATTAAATGCCCGGAAGATGTTACCCTGTGGCCCAGAGCGCTCTCCTACATCTTTAGACGCCAGACTAAAATAAAATCCACAGCTCACCCTCAAGCTGATTACTGGAAGTCTTTTCCTTTCCTTGAAGCCAGGAAGATGTGCTTAAAAGGCAGCAACAAGAGCTGTGGCGGCGGCACACTCTTACCTTTAATCCCAGCACTCGGGAGGCAGCGGCAGACGGTCTCTGAGTTCCAGGCCAGCCTGGTCTACAGGGCGAGTTCCAGGACAGCCTGTGCTATACAGAGAAACCTTGTCTGGAACACCAAACCAAAAAGCAGCAACAGGAGAGTGCTGCGTACCTATGCAAGGGGCTGGGGAGATGGTTCAGTCCTCGGTACCCACATGGCAGCTCGCAATCTCCTGGAACTCCAGTTCCAGGGTGTCTGGCCTTCTATTCTGGCCTCAGGAGGCTTCTGTTTGCACAGGGTGCTCAGAAACTCACAAAAACACACATGCATAAGCATGAAAAAATCTTAAAAAGGAGAAAAACAAGTGTTTTGGCTAGTTTGCTGTAGTCAATTCCACAGAAATTATAGTCATCCGAGGAGAGGGATTCTCAATTGAGAAAATGTCTCCATAAGATCTGGCAAGCCTGTAGGGCATTTTCTTAATTACTAATGTGGGCGGGGCCAGCCCATTGCATGTAGTACCACCTTGAGCAGATGGTCCTTGGTTCCATAAGAAAGCAGGCCTGAGCAAGCCCTAATTAGCACCCCTCCATGGCCTCTGCATCAGCTCCTGCCTCCAGGTTTGAGTTTCTGCCTTGATTTCTCCCTCAGTGGACTGTGATTCAAATATGTAAGTCAAACCAACTCTTTCCTCTACAAGTTGCTTTTGCTCATGGTGTTTCACCACAGCAATAGAAACCCTAATAAGACACAAGCAAAACCACTTTCTCAATGTTACTGTTAAACGTTTGGCTTTCCCTGAGAGTCACTGTGTGTACCCTGAGGCAGCAACCAGCGACCACTTAGAAAGATACGCGTTCCCAAGAAGAGCTGAATTTTTGTGGAGTTCTTTCTAGATGTTTTTCATTTCCCAGGGAGTTGCAGAAGTACTAAAGTATATTGACACAAAGTGTTTATGTTCAAAAAAGTACAGGCTCTGCATTCCACGCTGCACACGGAAGAAGGGTCTCGAGACACAGGCTGCTTTTACTGCATTGGGAAATAAAACTAACTCATAAAGGGCTTGAGCTAGTCTATATTGGAAAAACAGATGACAGCCGAAGATTGAGCAGAAACAGGGACGACCTAATCTAGAGGTGGCAAAGTTTTCTATACAGAGTCCCCTGGAAAATATCGAAGGTTGTGTAGGTCATCAAGTCTGTTGTTGGAACGATCAGCTCTGCCATGATGGCTCAAAGCCAGACACTGATAACAAAAGCAGGGCTGTGTTCCAATAAAAGTTATTTTCAAGAATGGCAGGGGCCAGGATTTAGCAGACAAGCTTTGGTTTGTTTACTTTGTGGGTCTTTTGCATAATTTTTATCATTCTTTGGATTTAATGAAATTAATGGTTTGGTTGGCATTAAAAAAAAATCGCCCGTGGTGGCGCACGCCTTTAACCCCAGCACTCGGGAGGCAGAGCCAGGCGGATCTTTGTGAGTTCGAGGCCAGCCTGGTCTACAGAGCGAGATCCAGGAAAGGTGCAAAGCTACACAGAGAAACCTTTTCTCAAAAAACAAAAACAAACAAACAACAACAACAATAACAAAATCGCTTCTGGGGGAAAAACACTACTGTGCAAAAGTGAGGCTTTGCCTAAAGTTTTAGCATTATTGACTCGGTCTTTTGGGTTAAACATTGTTCACTTCATAGATCTGCTGAAAATGGAGGGCTTGTGGACTGTATCAAGTCATTGTTTCCTTTGTATCCGTTGTCTTACTGAATAAGGGGCTGAAGGAATAGAAGGCTCCCTAGAGTAGGCAGTTCCTGGAGGAGAAAAATGAGATTGAAGAAAATAAGAAATTTTCTTTTCTACTTAAGAAATTATTCATAGTAACCATTTGCCACACAATTATATTTTCTTCCTGGGGGGGAGGGTGTGTTTCTTTGTTTTTGTTTGTTTTCAGTGCTTGGGGATAGAACCAGCTATGTTAGTTGCAAAGCTAGGGAAGACATGTCACTGAGTCACACCCCAGGCAGAAAGCACTTAAGTACTTTCTTTCTTTCTTTTTTCTTTTTCTTTTTGTTCTTCCAGACAGGGTTTCTCTGTCTAGTTTTGGTGCCTGTCCTGGATCTTACTCTGTAGACCAGGCTGGCCTCAAACTCACAGAAATCTGTCTGGCTCTGCCTCCCAAGTGCTGGAATTAAAGGTGTGTCCCACTGCCGCCTGGCTAAGATCATACTTTCTTTAGGGATAAAGTTTTATAGCAACAAGACTCATGTCCTGAGTACCACACAATAGATAGGAACAAAGCTTATTTGTTGTTGTTGTTGTCCCTAAAGTTTCTGGTCTCCTTTCATTCTTGTGGTCCCTCCCATTCGCTCTCCTTTGAGTTAGGTCTGGTATCCATTTTCTTATACTGAGTACTGGTGTTTGAATGTTTGTGCAATCCAGATGTGTGCATCAGTGCTCACAGAAGCCAGAGGAGAACATTAGGTGATCTGTGCTGTCTCTGTCTACTTTATTCCCTTAAGACAGGGTCTCTCGCTGAGCCTGAAGCTAGGCTGTTGGTCTGCACACTTTAGAGATCTTCTTGTCTCTTTCCCCATGGTCTCGGTGTTACAATCATGTGTGTGGCCAGAGGATTCAAGCTTAGGTTCTCCTGCACTCTGACCCACTGAACCATCTGTCTAGCCTCCCACCCCTCATTTTTAAAGCTGGCATGTCAGGGATATTAAAAAATGATAATAATTATGTCAGTTATCATTTTCATTATTTTTTGTTTTTGCAGTGCTGGGAATCAAACCCAGGTCCCTATGCATGCTGGGTGTTGTCAGTTTTTAAAACTTCTTGTGCTCTCTGCCCTTCTGTGAGCTGCTGGAGTTGGAAAGAGAACTCAGGACATCCCTGGAGCACTCTGCCACTCTGTGTGTTGAACCCATTCACTGTGAGCTTGATTTACAACTGCCGTTCTTGCTTGATGGATCCCACATGCCCTGTGATTTAAACATCTTAATTTGCTCTCACTGGAGTGCCCTTTTATTTGGATGTAAATTGATCCGAAACAGCTCCCAATCAGAAGTTTGTGTTTGATATATTGTAGCTTGGAGTTAAGTATGGTCATTCCAGGGTTCACTCTGTCAGGGGTAGAACTGAAGTTTCATTCCTGCTCTAATTCACCTAGGTCAGGTTAATTTAACCATAAAATATACATTTTGACTGAGTGTTTAAACTTCTCACAAATAAATAAATGGTAAAAAACCCGAACTACTCAATAGTGAAATCCAGTCTGTATGTGCAAATACAGAAGGATCGGAGTTTGTAACTATTAATTTCTTAAGAATTTTAATGGAATTTCAATGAAAACCGAATAAGATTTTTGTAGGGTGCTAGGCCTAAAATACCACTAATGTCTTCTCTTTCAAGTTAGCCAGCCACACAGCATATAGAATCAGAGTTTACCTGTCTCACTGAGAAAGAATATGATGGGAGATAATTACCAGGATATGATAGGAGATAGTTACCATTTGTAGATAATTATAGAATTTAATAATAACCCCTCCTACAAGCTATACACACTGCAAATTGTAGCACAAAAAATGTCAAATTACATGAAAAATTGCTGAAGTTATAAAAGTTAAATTTTTCTGTTGCTTTAGTTTTATTTTGTTTTGTGTTTTGAGACAGATTCACACTATGTGTGCTATACTCAAAATTATGATCCTCTGTCTCAACTTCCTAAGTGCTGGGAGAAAAAAAAATATTGTTGTTGTTTGGGTTTCTGTCTGTCTGTTTTATCTATCTATCTGTCTGTCTGTCTGTCTGTCTGTCTATCTATCCATCCATCCATTTATTTTGAGGTCTCATGCAGCCTAGACTGGCCTCAAACTTAAGTTTGACTTGGACTTCCACTCTTTCTCTCCTGAGAGAATTCCTACTCACGTGAGAGGGCATGTGAGAGTCAGTGTTTGAAACCAGGTCCTCAGTCCTGATAGGACTATTAGAATCAGTTAAGAAGTTAATATAGTAGGGACCTCAGGACTGGTATGAGCCTTTAGTTGTGGTGAGCCACAAGAATATATTATAGAGATTTTGCTGTGTATTAAAGCTATACTTTGACTGGCCAAGGGTCTGTCAAAAGGCAAGCCATTTATTATGAATACTTGGTGTTATCCAGCCTTTAATATTTCAGCTGTCTTCTGCTATGAAATTCTTGCGTGCCCAAACGTTCCCAGACCATTTGGCAGACAGGTAACTAACTCCCTCACTGAGCCTAGGAGCTGCATAGCTTTGTTTCTAGTGCAAATGATGCCTTGAGGCCTAGTGGCTCTCCAGAGCAACTGACTGAGTACAAAAGAGGTTTTTACATATCAAGGTGGAAGGCAGAGAACCACGTGGCCAGGGAAAGAAAGACAGGCATTTTTCTGTAGGGCAGACAGAACGGCATGACCGGGAGAAGAGAAAAACACGGAGGTAATGTAGATGGCAAGGCCAGAGTATAGAGCAAGTAGAGATGGAGGGAGAAGAAACAGAGGATGAAGATGAGGTGGGAAGCATAAGGGCTTAGTTGTTAGCAGGACTATGAGAGGGAACCGGGTGGAACTGAAGCCATGTAGACAGGATTTCACCCCAGAGAAATAAAGTATACAAAGAGCTTGATGTATCTAGACTTATTCCTGCCCTGAATGCCTGACAGAGCTGTAGCTGAATTGATAGAATTTTGTCTTAGAGGAATAAAGTTAATAGACATAAGAACATAGTGCGTGTAGATTTTTTTTCCCCTCAGATGTCCCACGCCAGACTTGTGAAATCCCCGGAACCCCTGGGTAAGCCATATTTAGTGGCTTTGCTGAGTACTGTGGTGAGGCATGGAAGTGTATTGGAGGCTGAGGTTGCCACAGGACTGGTTTGGAACCTGTCAGAACCAAGAAACCGATTTGAAAAGTGGGAATGAATGTAAGTGACCCCAAACTGTTATCTCTGAAACGGCCTGAGCTGCGTGAGCTGGGCCCACCAAGCCTGTCAAGGCTGTGAAAACAGATAATGGCCTCACAGCAGGACCCCAAGGAAGCAGGAGGGTTCGTGGGGAATGACCACGGATTACAAAAGGCTGTACTGATGCCCCTGCACCCAAAATTGCTTTCGTGAGGGAACAACTGATACAAGCGATGAGCTCTCTTGGTGCAATGTTGGACTTTGTTAACTTTTGAAGAGAAATATTCCCGTTACGTTATTTACCCTACCTGCTACACTACCCGTGTGCTTGGCAAGGTGTGTGGGCTGAGGCAATAGTGTTTTAATTACCCTGAGTGTGGCCATTTGCTTTCTGATTGACCCTAAGACTTGCTCCACAGGAGGGAACCCCGTGTTTGGTACTGTAAGTCAGGGCAGAGACCTATGGCTGGGGGGTGGTGTGTGTGTGTGTGTGTGTGTGTGTGTGTGTGTGTGTGTGTGTGTGTGTGTGTGTCACAGGCCCTGGTGGAGGAACCATTGTTTTCATTTTGCTAAACAGAACACATGTTTACATTGGTAACAATGTAACACATTGCCTTCTAAACACCCATAGATGCTACAGAAGGGAGGCTCTGAAGACCTAGGAAGTTCCAAAACTTATGGCCCAAAAGGCCCCTTCCCAAGGCGTTATAAGCTGAGAACAATGTCTAGGAAGAGGAGACTCCTGGGTAAAACTGTATGACGTTGTTCAGGGGATTCCAGCGAGCTGGCTTTTATGCTGGCGTGGGCTTTAATGATGCCGCGGCATTTGCCTTATCCATGCTCCAGGAGGATACCGGTCTCCAATTATATTAGTTACTTTTTAAATCCCGTGACAGCTACCCAATATAAAGCAATATATGGGAGAAGAGATTACTTTGTTTCCCAGTTTCAAGAGGCTAGAATGCCTCCTGGCACCCAAAGCTGTGGTGGGAATGTGAGGTGACTGATTGTGAGGAATCAGAGGGAGGTGAATTGGGATGCCCTATCGACTCTCTTCCTTTTCCTCTTTTTAGTCCAAGACCTTAGCCAATGGGCTTGTGCCAGTAAAAGTGTAATCTGCGTCTAATTTCTTTCGTTGCGAACAGAAAATTCTGGTTTGGTTGTGATAAGCTTGAGAGACTTCGTAGGCAGATGGAAATGGTGGATTAGAGTAGCCTCGTAGCATTTTGTGTGAAGGGAGCTAGACATGTTAGGGTAGACCTTCTCTCCTCAGTTCCGGCTCTCTGTAAATGCCTTCAGGGCCATGCTGAGAGGTATGTCTCTTTGAGGACTCTAAACCCAGAAAGACAACAATGAAGATAATCCTCAGACCCATGCCCATGTTCAGTAACCTAATGGTTTCGCCAAACTTGACTTAAATGAAGCAGTTTCTTTGGTCTCTCTGGTGCCCTGTCTTGGTTGAAAAGACATTTTATTCATGTCTCCCCAAGAAAAGTCATGCTAGAGTTGGCTACTTGGAGGAGCTGTAGATGCAGTAGATGGGACTTGGGGGAGAGAGATGGGAGATACAAGGACAGGCATAAAGGGCCATGTTGTTAGGGAGTTGCTTTTTATGTCAAAATAGGGTAGAGTGAGCTCAGCAGCAGAGTGATAGGATTAGGTTTATGTTTTTGCGAGTTTATTTCGTCTCCACAGGGGGTGAAGGCAGGATTAGATAAAGGAAGCTGCTGTGGTATTTCAAGGGAGAGGTGGGGGAGGGGGGTTTGCTGAGCAGCAGTGTTTGTGGAGGGAGATGGACTGAAATAAGCCAGATGTAGACTGTGATCAGAGGACTAGCTGATGGCTGGTATAACCTGCTGAGAAGAGAAAAGAGTGAGCCACCTTTTACAGATGGAGCTACCTCCATCTGTAGTGAGGAAGACCTAGGGAAAGAAAAAACTGAGCTCCAGGGAAAAAACTTAATCTGCCTTCCTGGTTTCCTTCAAGTTTAACTGAAAATTCTAATGCAGTTGTGATAGCTTTGAAGGACTTAGTTGTTCTGCAGGATTAGATGTGGGCAGTCAGATATACAAATATGTAACTTGGAAACTGCAAAAATTTAGAAACCAGCCGTTAGCATTTCTAAAATATCTACAGTTTTTACTGATCTTACTCTTGGAGCCTCACCCTGCAGTTGGAGTCTGAACAACGTCTGTAAACGGAGGAAGTAGCAAGCTGAACTGGAAGCAAAGTTTCAGTGGACCTGCGGGACTCCTGAAAAATGATGGCGGTTGGGCAAAGCTGTACCGGGAATATGTAGGAGGGAATTTATTAATATTATACTGATCTGGATTTATATCAATGACATGTCTTTGAAGGTGATCCAGGACAGGATTATGAGTTTAGACAAGACTCTGCATCATTTAATCCCACTTGAGTGTGCAGGAATGAATTAGGTATGTGAAATATGTATGCATGGCTATCTTAATAAATCAGACTTCACCTTTATGATCTGAGTGGACTGCAGAAACAATTAGGCAGTTGCCACTGAATCATTCCAGTCAACAAAGGGATTGGTTTGTCAAGGACACATGATATATGGCTAACCTGTGTCTGGGTTAACACTTTGACTTTCCAAGGTGCCAGTTAGGAAATGCTTCCCTGGAGCTAAAGACTTATTAATTATTATTATTGCAAATAAACAAGTAAGAGACACATTGGCTAATGTCACTTTCTAATTTCTTTCAAGTCTGGCTGGAAGTTAAGTGTCATGTGTAATCAGGCAGGATCTGGGGGTAGAGAGAATCCTGACACATACTTGGGAGTGGTGTCTATAGTGATAGTGATAGCTCCAAAGTGCAGGAAAGTGAAGATGTTATACATAAAGGAAAAGAAGTTTATTATGCTGTACTCCAGAATAAAAACAAAACCCTTACATTGGTTTTCCTGGGGAAATACAGATCAATGTCCACAGCCACTACTTGCAAAGGCAATTAAAAAGGTGTATATCTGAAAACAATGTCTTTGTTGGGCTTTTATTGAAGGACTGGGACAAGGAAGGAAATCTGGAAGTTGCAGTGTTGGAGTCTCTGGGGATACCTCCTGTAACTACAACAAGAGGTGCTGCATTCAGCGTGGCACTCTCTACAAAGTGTCCATCAGTAGGTTCTGTGTGGATTAGATTACATCATACTTTAGAACCCCCTTCTAATTCTTTTCCATCCTTTGATGAGAGTTAGCCATCTGTGGGTTTCAAAAACTGTTATTGTGTGTACATGATATGTGTAGTGTATGGGGGCAGGCATGTATGCCATGGCACAAGTGTAGAGGTCAGAAAATGGCTTCCGTGTTGGTCTCTCCTCCCTCCTCCTATGGGTTCTGAGGATTGCCCTTGGGTCATCAGCTTGTGCAGCAAGCTCCTTTGCCAGCTGAACCATCTTTCCAGCTCCATCTATGGGGTTTTGTATCTTATCCTTGTATGATGCCTGCCTCCACCCCCACAACTTTTGAAATGTTAATTGTAAAACCTAGTAGTATTTGACTTGATGTCTAGTCCAGAAAAAATAAAAATGTAGAAAAAAAAAAATAAAACACTCAAACATGGCAGGCAAATTGATGTCAGAGCTACAGAAGCAAACCCATCTTTACAAATGTTTAGCATTAGTATTAAAATCTAGAACTATTGTGGGATATAAAATCTAGAACTATTGTGGGATATAAAATCTAGAACTATTGTGTGAAGGTGTATTGCTGTGATTGGTGTATTAAAAAGCTGAATGGCCAATAACTAGGCAGGAGGTGTAGGTGGAATTTCTGGAGAGAGAAAGGAAGAGGAGAAGAAGTCGAAATTCACAGGAGATGACAGAGACACGGAGAGGAAACAGAATGTGCAAGATAGAAGACAGGTAATGCCACATGACAGAATGTAGGTTAATATAAATAGGTTTATAAGAGTTTTTAGGAAAAATGCTAGCTATAGGCCGAGCTTTTATAATTAATAAGAAGTCTCGGTGTCATTATTTGGGAGCTGGCTGGCAGGACAGAAAAAGTCTCGTTACATATAGAACTATGTGTTAATGGCAAGAAAAAAATTTAGGGAAAGTCAAGAGAAGGAAGCTAAGGCTATGATAGTATTAAAGTGATTCAGAAGATGTTAGCAGCACTGGAAAGAAGAGGAATGAAGTGTTCAAATTGTGCCTGCTGCAGAATCTTAGATATGTGAGCTGAACTGGGCAGGTAGACAGCTTCTTCTCTGTCAACCACCGAGCTTACAGCCCTTGTTGTCTGTACCTTCAATTTGTATACATCTTCTATGTTGTCCAAACTTGAAGTCAATTAAAAGTAAATATTTGTACCTAGAAAATCAACAATGCTAAATACTGGCGACTTGTGGGAGCCGGTTTTCTCCTTCCATCATGTGACTGGCTACCAGGGGTCCAGCTCCAACTTCCCAGCCTTGGAGGCATCTTTAAGCACTGAGCATCTACCAGCCTACAGTCTTTATCTCATTGTTGCCAAGTGTAGCTATGGTTAAAGCTTGAAGAGTGAGAAAATTAACAAATTTCCATTAGTTACAAATGGAAAGAAAACTTGCCCCAAGATGAATTGAAATTTGGGAAAACTAATCCGATTTCTCTGTCTTTTGTGTTCTTTGGTAAGTGTGTAAGATAAATGCATCATGGCTAATTTTGCTTCTCTGTTAATAAAATTAATTGCATGTGCAGTCTTGTTGACCTGCTCTATAGTGCACAGTTGCTTTGGTATGCTAATTGAATTGTCAACAATAAACACAGGAAAGGAGGCACTTAAAGCTACCTTTTGGGGCCCCCAAACTTTCCCTTCAAGGCCTCCTGCAGTTTCTCCCAACTAAGCATGAAAAGCAATTAAGAAAGGTCTTGTAGAAAGGCAGTCTGCTGAATCAATGGTAAGCTGTATGTTGGAACTCACAAAAGACACACAAAAGGCTTGCAAATCTTCTCAGGGCCAGACTCTGTGCAGTGGTGCTCATTAAGAATGTGTGGCCCAATTAACAGAAAAGCACTTAGCCAAAAGTTAAATGGCCCTGTTGCCTTCTGCTCTATAAACTGGTGTCTAGCCTTAAGCTTGAGAACTCTGGCTGCAGGCTTCTTTACCGTGCAGAAACACAATGAACCAGATAGGAACCAGCCTATAACTACTCCAGTCCTGGGCCAACTGTTAATGAAGAACTATACTGAATGAATACATACTTCTTTGTTCTAATTGTGGTGGCAGAAAGGTTACTAAGTTCCCACATGTGAGTGCACAAAAGATACTTTGCTAATGTTACCGCTCCAGTGGGACACCAGTGGAAGGGAGGGGCTACAAGGCTGCCTTCATTTAGACTAGCTTAAAAGAGAAAATCACACTGGCTCACAATTGCATGTGCTGTCATTACATAAACTTCAGTTACCGCCTTCAAAAATGGAATTATTCTGTTGTTACTAATGGCTTATAATTTTGACTTATACTTACCTACTTAACAAAATTATTTATAGACTATTCTAGGGTCTGAAGGACACCCTACTTTTAAGTGTTATTGAAACAATTCAGAGGATAATTTGCCCATGAGATTTCTTACATCCCTAGCACTGATCACTGGGGTGGGGTGCGTAGAACAGCAGCATCTGGGTTAACCCAGGACAGACCATGAAAAATTTGCCTACAAAAATGAAAGGTTTACTTAAAGTTGCCAGTCAACATTTTCTTAAAAATAAGATATGAAAAATATTGAAAGTAAAAACTTGAAGGCTGCTAAAAATAGAACAGTTATTTTAAAAGTTATTCCTCACAAAACAGATGTTGTAAACTTGAAAATAATTTAGAATGCTCTTTACCATGCCACATAAATAAAGATAGGCACAGACTTCAACATGTCCGATAAGAGTTTTAAAATATCATTATCTTAAGAACATGGAATGACACATTGTAGTTATCTAATTTTTGAAGAATTATTTGTGCTATTTCAAGCATTGCCCTTCAGAGCCTCTCCTGTTGACATCGACGTTCTTTGTTCGGCCCAGTCAAAAGCAGCTCTAATGAGAGTGGGCTCCTTGCTTCCACGTCTCTGTTTTAGGTAAACCATGGATATGTCTGGCTATTTATTTTCTTCTTCTTACAGTGTCCAGTGAAAACTAATTATTTTCAGCATGATTAAAGTCTACATCATACAACATGATTTGAATTAGGAGACTGTGCCAACAAAATGGATTGGACTTCTCTTTCTAATGCCAAAATGGTTGCACCCACATCTTAATATTCCCACG
>NC_051066.1:57334951-57348951 GCF_004664715.2 Peromyscus leucopus | reverse complement strand
AAACCCTCTACTATAAAAGTGAATAAAAATTCTGCTATGATAAATTAGCTATGAGGAAATTCCTTTTGGCATTGTATTATAAAAGAAATAATAAAGACTTCTGTAACTATAGATGTTTTCATATGATAGGATAAAAATATAAAAAACTAAACACATTATTTATAAAGAATTGCAATACCTATAGTGATTTAATTCGATCTCGGTCAAATATATGTTAAACTTTATTGAATATTACTTAAATTCAGTTGTTACCTTAATTCTTCCTTCCCTACATAATGACGTGGTGATTTTCATTTTAATGAAGACATAAGACAAACACTAAATAAATATCTAGGAAGAAATGTTTGTAATGATCACTTGTTGTTTACAGTATCTTAGAGTTTGCACATGACTTTTAGGGGGCAGAAAGTGAATGAAATTTGTGGCAAAGAAAATGTGTTAAAACTCAGTTGGAATATCTCAAATAAATCAATGCCTATGAAAACCAACGACTCTGTAGTTGGAAGTTTTCCTGTTGGCCGGCAGTTGGGACAAATCTTTCCCACTCGCCTCCCCCAAGCAAACACACAGAGACTTATATTAATTATAACTACTCAGCCATCAGCTCAGGCTTATTACTGACTAGCTCTTACACTTAAATTAATTCTTATCTATGTTTAGCCATGTGGCTTGGTATCTTTTTTTAGTTCTGCCTTGTCATCTTCCTTCCTTTGTGCCTGTCTGGAGACTCCTAACTCAGCCTTCCTCTTCCCAGAATTCTCCTTGTCTGCTTATCTCGCTTATAATTCCTGCCTGGCTACTGGCCAATCAGCATGTTATTTATCAACCAATAAGAACAACACACATTCACAGCATACAGAATGACATTCCACAGTAGGACTCAGCAACCTTATAACTTCCCCTTCATAAGAACTGTAATGGAATTTGGATAGTGTAGGCAAGAGAAATCATCTGTGTAAAGGCCTAGAGTTGTAAAGGAAAGTTTCTCCTACTAAATAGTTAAAATGGCTAAGCATGATGGGGGTGTAAAAAAAAAAAAAAAACATGGGGAGGAAAGTTAGAGCTCTATGTAGGAGCTCATTATATAAGGACTTTTATGCTAAATTGAGGGGTTAGAAGTTTTTTGTTCAGCCAAAGAGGTCATTGAAGGAGATCAAGCAATTTTTTAGAAAGATCCTTCTAATTGAAGTATGCATGGAGAAACAAAGGGAGTATCTGGAAATGTGCCAAATGAAACTTCAAATGTTCCAGAGAAATGTTTCCAACCATCCTATTGCAGAAGACTAAGCCTCTCCCATTATCTTCTGAGCTGCTACACGATGCTTCTAAACATTCATGTATACATACATGCATCACTATATTTAAATGCTTTGAATGATGACATGATATTCAGATCTCAAATATCAGGTTAGGGATTTTACATAAAACTGCGTATTCTCTATCTTTTTGCTGTGTAAGTTGTTTCAGCATACAGGCTGATCTAGAAGATGCGGGAGCAAACTACACGCAGCCTGGAACTGCATCACTGAACATTTTTAAATGGAGGTTGGACTTAAAACATTTCTTTGGCTAGTGTGGCCGGTCATCTCTGCACGTCCTCTCATCATGATCTCGATATCCCTCGGCTGCAGAATCCCTCCTCTCTCTCATTGATTGGATTCCTGAAGCTCAGCCTAGTGCCTGGACGTGGATCTCTGCATCTGCCTCCAACAGTCACTGGACAAGGCTCTATGATGACAGTTAGGTTATTCGATAGACCGGTCACCAGAGTAGACCAGTCCAGGCACCCTCTGGACTACTGCCAGCAGACCAAGGTGGGGCCATCCTTGTGGATTCCTGAGAGCCTCCCCAGCACCCTGCCTCTTCCTATTCCCATGATGTCCTCATCTATCATGGTATCTTCCTCCCTGCTCTCCCACTCTGTCCCTGTTCCAGCTTGACCCTCTCATTTCCCTATGTTCTCATTCCCCACTCCTCGCCCTCTGCCACCCCCCCTACACACACCCAGTCCACTCATGTAGATCTCATCCACTTCTCCTTCACAGGGTCATCCATGTGTCCCTCCTAGGGTCTTTCCCTGTTAGCTGGCCTCTCTGGAGCTGTGGGTTATAGTCTGGCCATCCCTTCCCTCACATCTATTATCCATTTCTGAGTGAGTACATACTATGCTGTGGACTGGTGGCTGTGGAGCCCCCATGGGACTGGACTAGGCCCTCTGGATAAGGAAGATGGTTGTTTAGCTCAAACTGTTTGGGGGGCACCCAGGCAGGGGGATCGGGATCTGTCCCTGGTGCATGGGCAGGCTTCTGGGGATCCAGTGCCTGTGGTGATGCCTTGTACAGCCTTGGTGCAGTGGGAAGGGGCTTGGATCTGCCTAGGGTCAGTGTGCCAGGCTCCGCTGACTCCCCATGGGAGACCTTAATTTGGGGGATGTGGGGATGCTGGGTGGCTTGGGAGAGAGTGCTAGAGGGTGGGAAGAGGAAGGAGGATGGTAGGTGGAGTGAGTAGAAGATTTCTTAATAAAGAAAAATGAAAAAATAAAAATAAAACGTTTCTTTGGTTGTGAGGATACTAAAATAAGCTGGAGTGGTCACTCCTTCCCATCTAGATAAAAGAAACTGACTTTCATCAAGTATTAATTAAACCAATGCTGTGGGACGGTCTATATGTCAAATTGCTCTGATTGGTCAATAAATAAAACACTGGTTGGCCAGTGGCCAGGCAGGAAGTAGGTGGGACAAGGAGAGAGGAGAATGCTGGGAAGCAGAAGGCTGAAGCAGAGAGACACTGCAGCCGCCGCCATGACCAGCAGCATGTGAAGATGCCGGTAAGCCACCAGCCACGTGGCAAGGTATAGATGTATGGAAATGGACTAATTTAAGCTATAAGAACAGTTAGCAAGAAGCCTGCCACAGCCATACAGTTTGTATGCAATGTAAGTCTCTGTGTTTACTTGGTTGGGTCTGAGCGGCTGTGGGACTGGCGGGTGACAAAGATTTGTCCTGACTGTGGGCAAGGCAGGAAAACTCTAGCTACAAACCAATGTGAAGAGAAAAACCAAAAAGAAATAAAGCTTTTCATTACAGTTGCTGTGGCCCCTGAAACTATCTACAACATATGCTGCCAGGGCCTAGTTGTTCAATACTTCCTTCATTCCTGTAATCCAGCCAATTGTTTCTTCTTGTTACTTTAGGAGAGGTGCTCTGACATCTGCACCCTATCATATATTATACATACTTCTTGTTCAGACTGACTTCTTATAAATGAGACATACTCAGTCATTTATCTGTCTCTTCTTACATGATGTTTATACCTTAACATTTATACTCCTTCCTCCCCACCTGCTCATTCTCTTTTGCAAATATTTATTGAACGTATTCTATTTTTGCTGACATATATCCAACATTGTAAAGAGGGAGTTCATAATATGCAGTGCCTGATTTGAACACCTCACTTCATATGGCCAAGCAGACATCTGAGGAAAGGGAAGAAAAATAGTATAATAAATTAGACCCAATTGCTCTGGGAGCAAAGAAAAGAGTCCATGGCCAGTGCAATTTTACCAGGATATTGCTGTCCACATCAATACAGCTCTTCTGTGAGATCATGTCACCTTCCATTTCGTCACTTTAACCCATTTGTTGTCAAATGGTTTCATGGATGCACGTTTCCTTTCTACAACTACATTTCCCACAACTCATGCCTATTGAGTAAAGAATGTGGATTTCTTTTCTTTCATAATTTCTCCAGCATGTATTATATATAATGTTGTGCCCACTGGCAGACCTGGTAATTATTAGAATTACAAACTTGGAGAGATAAAAATGAAATGACTTCAGAGGGTCCTGTTAGGTCATTGCTTTTCTCAATAGAATAGAAAATAGCCTCATGTGCCTTTAAATTATTTGCTAACAAAGCCACCATGCTCTTGTGAAGTAACTAATCACAGTCTCTCAACCTCCATACCACAGAATGTTGACGGCATTGTGAGGTAACACCCCTACAAAGTTGGTTACTGACATATAGACACTTGATGCCAACAGGGCTATATTCTGGGCAGGGACTTGTTCACTCTGGTATAAAATTGTATCCTTCAGTTCCTTATTTTCTATATTCCTTTCACTACCAAGTACAATACTACATACTTGGAATTAGACCAAATTCTTCATCAAGGTCTATAGATTATACATGAGATTATTTATCAATTGTATCATAAAATGCCAGGAGCCATCACTAGTGATGGATGGGTCCTGCAGAGGACATAAGGAGTCCGCTGGGGAAGGAAGTGAGCCAGACCATGGTGGTTGGGAGAATCTTGCAGCCTGACTGCAGCCAGAGTGTTTCTTTATCTATACAGAATTTAGTAAGAAGGGATACATTCGTGATGTTCCAAAACATAAATCATATCATTTTAGGTTTTGGACATGTGTTTCACTTCCTTTTGCTCATCTTCTAGGCATCATTAATAAACTATGACAGAACAGAGTTATCATTTCCAAACATTTTCCTTCAAGTTTTGACATCATTAATAAACAGTTATCATTCTTACTCATTAACTCCATAACCGAATTTTTGAGAATCTAGAGGCATATGACATCCTGTACTCAGGCTGGTTGCTTTGGTTGCTTCAAGGACACTAGACAAAAACAAAATCTTCAACCACCCTGGGCATTTTGCCATGTCTCAAGCAGTGTATTATTAATTCTTAGTGGTCAGAGTGGCCAGGAAAAAATCCTCAGGCCAAAGCTGCTGCAGTTATTATTCAAATTCTGACATAATACAATCAATGTTCATATTTGTATCTTTATAGAATTTGTCTATATGTCTAATCCTGGCATTCTGTTGTTTCTTGGTCATATGACATTATAGTGACTCTGCATGAGCTAACTTTTCTAAGAGAGGGAGGTCCTGACACCTCATACTTTTATCATCTTTTCACTCCATACTTTGCTCATCAGTATGTCTCTGTGTAGGGCAGAGTTGTATGCCACGTAATTGTCTGAGTGTACAGTGGGAAGAGGCTTGTAATCTGAACTGTGGACAATTCCTCTAGCCCACCAAATCTTGTTAACCTTTTTAAATTTACTTTGTTTTGAATATCTTGTTCCTGTGTAAGTACAGAGACAGATGTTTCAAGAATGTCTCATAACCTCATGAAGAGACCTCTGGCTTCTTTATGTGGTACAACCTCCAAGGCATAAGGAAGACCTTCAAGTAGATAAGGATATCTCCCTCAAAGGGGGAGGCATGGGGAATAGTATGTTCAGGATTTTCCTAGGTAAGCTTAGAAGCAGCATTCCTGGAAGAAAGCATAAATAATTCATAAGGAATTTTCCATCAATCCACTATCCTCAAATTGTACAAATATAAAAAGTGCTCCAAGTATGCAACAGATAGAGATGAAAACCAAAGGTGGCATGGCAGCCATCATGTGACTCAGCTTTGCTGGATCTTTGTCAAAAAGTTGTGCTATCTTTATGACTTCTGCCATTCCATTCAAATATGGCTGTGCCAATAAAACTTTCCCACTGGTTCCATGTCTCAGTCACACATTCAATTTTTTCCTTGGTCTAGACCTATGAAGTAGGTGTTCACTTTCCTTGGTTATTTTCCTTTGTCAATTATAACTCAAAATACATTCTTTCTTCCTTGAAAGGTAGTCTCTAACTATTCAACATACTTACAACTGAGTATTATATAATCTGGTTTCCATGCTCTTTCAGGCCTGGTCATTGATCTATGTTCTTCTAGCTTATATTGGTTATTCCTGGCTTGCTGGCACCTTTTCTGCAGTAGAAAACAGTAGAAATGTTCCTTCAGAGCAGATTCCATGTATTTGCCTCATCTTATCATTCTCTGTATACACAGAAGTTTGTCTGAATGGGGGTGCTCAACGCATACTTGCTGAATGACTTTCTATTGTTTGGTTTTGGTGTGACTCTCTTTAAGATTAAGGTTGTCAATATCTGGTTGAATCTAGACATTTGAAAAATTTGGGGCTGGAGAGATAGCTTAGCAGTTAAGAACACCGGCAGCTCATCCTAAGGGCTCAAGTTCCAGTATCAACACTCACATGACGGCTCTCTTCTGGCCTTTTATAAGCACCAGGCATGTACGTGGTACACAGACATATATACAAGAAAAACACCCATAAGCAAAAAAATTAAGTTAAAAATTTTTTAAAAATTGAAAGATTTTAGTGATGTATTATTTCACTTCTTTTGATGCCATGACAGAATCACTGAGAAAAGTTCTGGCTAAGTAAACATATTCCAAGACAGCTTTAAGCCTCTGTGGTTTTGGAAGGTGTTAACCTCGATAAAGAGGCTGCATTGTGTCTAGGCCAATTTATGCTGTGGAAACGGAACTTCAGGAAATAGAGCTGTAGGTGAAAAATTGGTATATAGAGTTTCTGTACTTTTTCTGTGGAACCTATTCCACACTGAAAAAAATATATAGCTTCAGATGCAACTTTAAAAGAGGAACTTTCAATTAATCTTGTATGATTAAGAGTAACTTCAAATATGTTTATCATGAGACAAATTTGAAACTGGGAATTACAGAATTCACTTAGATATGTGGGAAATCAGTGACATTCATCTAATATCTTCTAGTATAGTAGCTTGAAATGCAGAATCTTGAAATAAGTATGTAATTAGGTTGGGCTTTGAAAATGCTGACACAGAGCCCATGGTTATGTATTTGCTTCAGGAGTCTCTAAACTCTTAACTGAGCGAGCAACACTCCAGAAAGGTGATTAATCTTCCAGAATGAAAGAATGGATCCTCACAGCTATTGTCTTATCTCAGATACATAATTGAATTTTGAAGAAGCCATTGCTTTTAAAGGTGAAATCTAAGAATAAGTGTGAATTTATTACATTTCTTTAGCTACAGTTTTCCTTTTTATGAAGTCTTCAACTATTAATCATGGTGAGATTTCTACAGTTACTGATCGAAATCTATCCTGGGGCAGGTTGATTAAATAGCTCCTGATCACACACAGTTTGTGACAGAGTTTTAATGGTTTTTGGGAAAAAGATTCCGAGAGTAAGGGTAACTTCTTATAAAGTACACATTTCTTTATGTTACTCCTTTTCATGAATTAAATATACAAAACTTACAGCATTACTTTGAGCTAGACAGTGCTTGCATGCCCTTCAATGATAGTTTCAAAGCAAGCTTTTCTTTCCATGAGGACTGAAAGAGAGGAAACTGACTCACTGTTCAACACGGCTCTCAGGACTCAGCATGACACATGATACCTTTACTTTAATAAACCAGAAAACTTTCTTGCACTTTTTAGTTTTCTGTCTGTTGAATAAAAATAGTGTGTTTTTTGTTTGTTTGGTGTGGTTTGGTTTTATTGGAATAATATACTCAGTCTCTGAGTTGTTCAGGATACAATAGGAACAAAAAGCAGTGGGATCAGTTTCTAGAAAGGTTGTTTTGGGCGGGTCTATTACAACTGAGGGCTTTTCAGATGTGAAGGATAAGCAGAAACAATCATTGAACTATCTATTTGATCCGGAAGAACAAGTTTTCTATGACGTCACTACTTGTGGATTAGATGGTTAAGGACCAGGACATGTTCTTTGTAGGCCTGGCAATAGGAATACTGGGAGGTACTTTGGCATGAGCATTGCTTTTGAGTGGCAAAGAACAGTTAAAAATGCTCATAATTAAGGTGTGAATGACTGTAAAGCAGCAGATTAAAGACGAAGTTGGGACATTGTAATCCCTAACTCAACTTACTCGGCAGTTTCATTTTGTTGAACTCTCCACATAGTTGACAACAGGAATCATCAACTGTAAATTAATAACACTGTGAGTTACCACATTACAAATTATGACCAATGTGTATTACATTAAACATGATGTAAAAAAATCCTAATATTCAAAGATGAACAAAAATATACCTTCATATATATTTTAAAGCAATATAGGACTGCATATGTAAATGTCTTTAAAATGCATATAAAACTTTAAAATATTTCCTTATGATTTAGTAAAACAAACAGTGTTTTAAATATACATATTTACATATTATATATACTATATTTACTACACATATGTATATAAAACACGTCTAAATAAGAACTACTACACTAAAACATTAACAAGTGTTATTTACACAGTAAAGATTAACTTGAATTAACTTTTTAACAATAGCCAAATGCTACATTTTCAACCACAAAACATCAAAACTTGAACACCATAAAACATCAAAACGTATAAATGAAATCAGATAGTGGGGTTTGAACCCTTCACCCTGGAGTTCACTAGTTCTACATTTCAGGGCCATATTTTCACTTCTTGGTGCACGGGAGTCATGTTAGCAGCTCTGCATAGCTTGGAGAAAGATCATGTTAGTATCATATTAAAACTCTTAATACTTAAAAGTAGCTATACTTTGAACAATTTTCATAGATAGTGTGTTTTTCTGATTTTATTGAAGAATGGTTCAAAAATTACAGAAAGACAATAAAATTTTTTAAATAAACTAAAATTGTTATTGGACAAGCCAATGAGTACACTAGCTAATATTAGTAAGAATACATATATGTATATATTCTTCATTTGTTTTCTGTTTTTATGAGCTCTTCAGAAAGTATGCTGGCCAATGAAACTCTCTGTTTGTGCTTTCTACATGGACTGAGTATGATCCACTTGAATGTTAAATCCACTCAAAATTGTGAACTCTAAAAGTGTAGCACAGGAAAAGGAAAAGCCCATTTGTAAATTAGGCCCACTAAATAATGAAGTGGATATTTTCTTACATGACGTTAAAAAAAACTTTATTCAATTCAGGTTACAAGATATACTAACATTTTTTCCTCTCATGGTCTAGTTTAGGCAGGATTTGTGGTAAAATGTTTCCCTTCTTTAAAAGTGATAGTAAAAGGGGATAACATTTTCTACACCTAAGGCTAATACAAAATTGCAATTCAGATGGAATTTCTCATATGCACCCTCTCACATAAATGTTTGTAAATTTCAGCTGCTTAGATGTTTCATAAAATGCTAATCTCAGTTGAACTGAATAATGACCATTTGATCCGTATGTATATTAATATTATTATGATATTTATCCTGTTCAGTGGCTATGATCTCTGAGCAGAAGATATTTCTAGGCCAAGTTCCTACCCTGAAGGTATTTGAAGCCTGCATTTGCTAACATGGATGAGAGCTGTCACATAGGAATGCTCAGACAAATAAAAATATTCTGATAGCAAATAAGAAACTTGAAAACAAAAACTGCAATCTAAGTGCATTATTTTGAAGAGACCAAGACAATCATTATGGATACATGTGTAATGAAGATGAATTTATGCTAGAGTTATACTTTCCTTTGTTCTTAGGGAGAATTTCTATAACAGGGTGGTCATAGAAGACAATTCAGAGATTCCTGAAAGGGATAAATTCTCAAAATAGCAGGTTGATCTTCCCTACTAAAGTTCTTATACCCAAATCTACAATTCATTCATTGGTTGTCTCATTGCTGCAGCAAAATACTTGCCATATTTAACTTAAGGGAGGATTTATTTTTGATTAGCATCAAGGTACAGTCCATCGTGGATGGTGGCAGGAGCTGGAGTGCTGGTTAGGTTGCACCCTCCTGAGGAAGGAGAGAGAGGAGCACTGCTACTCAGCCCTGTTTTATTCAGTCTGGGACCAGGGCCTGTGGAATAGGGCCACCTACTTAGGGTGGATATTCCCACCTCAATTAATTCAATCTATCAAATTCCATATGTTCTGAATGATTAGCAGGTCCTACTTTTGAAATCTGTCATCTCACAATGGAGAATGGTTTCTTTAGATAGGATCCTGGACATCCTAGATTACTGAAACACTATAATTCCATCCAGCCTTTACTTTTAACTAGGCACATTATTGATCAGGAGCTTAGGATGACCAAATCTTCAAAGAATTGTGTACCTTGTTTAGCAAAGCATTTTCATTACTCTCTTTGAACATTAATGAGAATTGCCCAACATATAGTTCTTGACTGGATTCTCATTTATCTATTATTTGATTTTCTTATAAATGCATGATATTTCTGTTAATTCACTAAGGGTTGAAACTTGAACCATCCTTAAAATTAGTGCAAAAGCATTTGTTAATGCTTCCCTTCCGAACTGACTTCATATAGTTTTTTCATGAATGAATAAGATGCAATTTGAATGTTCATCATAGTTAAATGGTGCTTACTAAATATCAAAAATGAATCCTATTAATGCTGTGCACCATGTGAGGTAGAAGGTTTAGCTTTGAGGTTCTCTATGTGTATGTTCTATTTGGGATATGATATCTATAGATGAAGCTAGTGACTTACTGTTACTACTAAACACACACAGCTGCATAGTCTTCCTTAGGTACACCTTTAGAAACAATCTTAATTTTAATCAAGAAATGAGAATTGTTAATTTTACCTCTTTATGTTTACATAATCATTGGTATGCTTACATAAACAGATGATAGATTTGATATTGCTATAGATACAAATACAAATAAAGAGATATAAATGGATAGATACAAATATACACATTTTGTGTGTATGTCTGTATAGGTGGTGCAAGGTATTGAACTCAGGGTCTTACTCATGTTAGACAAATGATCTACCACTGAGTTTTACTCCTACCTCTAAAAATATATAAGTAGGCAAACTGCTAAGAAGAGATAATTCAGTTAGATTATTTAAACTGTGTTTATTTTATAGCATTGATTTAATTCGAGTCTACTCAGGCAAAACTACCAAAGACCTTTTCCTCTTTTTAGCAAATGACTAGGATAATTGTCAAGTGTCACTGAAAGTTATAAACACCAATGGGAATTCCACAGCATCAACTTGTATACACACTTATTCTTCGGATGGTGCTGGGAGTCAAGCAGATGGAGAGGTGAAAGCATTTTGTGCTATTGGTCTTCAGAGAGCCACAGAAGCAGAGCAAGGAAGATAAACGAAGTTGCACAGTCTGCTCTTTTCAGGGCTACTTTTCTCCCGTGGTTTCCTTGACTCAATAAAATTGAGAGATATTTGGGGATCTAGAAACCTACGGACCCATTGGTTCTATTGTGTATCAGGTTTGAAACCATTTTTGAGAACGTTAATAAGAAAGATTTGCATTTAGTTTCCCCATCGTGCCTACTCGCCTCCCTTTGTTGTCATTTGTCTTTTCTTTGACATTGTTTCCTATTCAGTATGACATTGCAAATTACTTTAACCAGTTCAATTTATAATAATTTGATAAATAAATAAATACTAATACAATAAAAAATAATACTCAATCACATCTACACAATGGCTGTGGTGATATTGTGTTCCCCAATATACCGTGCACCCTAATAAATTTATCTAGGGTCAGAGAACAGAACAGCCCCTAGACAGACATAGAGGCCAGAAAATGGTGGCACACACACCTTTAATCCAAGCATTCCAAAGGCAGAGATCCATCTGTATCTCTGTGAGTTCAAGGCCACACTGGAAACAGCCAGGCATGGTGACACACGCTTTTAATCCTAGGAAGTGATGGCAGAAAGCAGAAAGGTATTTAAGGCGTGAGGACCAGGATCTAGAGCTGGTTAAGCTTTTAGGCTTCTGAGCGGCAGTTCAGCTGAGATTCATTCTGAATGAGGACTCAGAGGCTTCCTGTCTGAGGAAACAGGATCAGCTGAGAAGCTGGCCAGATGAGGTTAGCTGTGGTCTGTTCTGTCTCTCTGATCTTCCAGTGTTCACCCCGATACTTGGCTCTGGGTTTGTTTTATTAATAAGACTCTTTAAGATTCATGCTACAAATAGCCTCTTGTTTTTACAAATGCCTAGGTGGAGCATAAGGAATATTTCTTGTCTATCCTACTTTTGTAGGAGAAATGACTCACAAATTTCTTTAAAAAAAAAAACAAAACAAAACAGAATGACTGTTTTAAATATATAGAAGTAAAGATCATCTTTCTAAGCAAATTTTCCAGGGCAACTCTGGTCACTTAAATGGCACTGTGTTTAAATTGTGTGACTGTTTATTGGTTTCCCAGCAACGGTTAGAATTACTAGAGTCTCAACAGTAGATCATGTCTCACTTTCCTAGTGAGTTTATTTATTACATAAGCAGGACATAATCCTAGCACATTCAAGCTTAATAAAAACATATGTGGACACCCTTGAGTCCGCTGATGCTGAGAAAAGGAGGAAGTAAAGATCCACCTTTGGGGGCAAGAGAATAAAGGTAACAGGGAGATGAACTTGCAATGAATGCTTGGGTACATATTATCTAAGTCACTCTAAAATAATAATAATAAATGCACGTATCAATATGCCTAGATGTCCCCAATGTGTGATTCAGTGTCATCTCAGTGCAGGTGAATGGTCAACCAGGAGGTAATTCTAGTGTTATTAACATTGGGATTAGGCTATACAGGTGCCACTCACTATTTAGAATCCAAGGGTGATAGTAAGAGTTAAGGTAAAACAGAATATCCGAATTTAGCAAAGGCTGGATTAAGAGAAATGTCCTTTTCAGGTTGGAGAACTGGTACTAAACTCTAAGATGGAGTTAGAGTCTCTTGATTAGACATATTAGTTCCTTCATAAGGAAAGTTGGTGTCACTGTGACTGTACCGGTGAACAGGATACATTGTATTCATGACTGTAAGATCATTTGTCATTATACTCTTGCATCGGATACTAGGTAGAGAAGACTACAGACTAGGCCACACAGTATTTATCGCATTGGTCATTCCCACTCTTCATGGAATCTCATCTTAGGGGTCCTTGGAAAAGAGTTGCAAAGAGAGACTTTAGGTAGAAAAAAATCACTGGAAATATATCAGAGCCAGTTTCCTAACATTACAAACAAGCTTGGTTTAACTCAGATATTCCACAATTTGAATTAGTCGATAACCGTGCCATCTCCTGGGTGCCCAGAGTTCATTTTTCTAAAGAACAGAGACCTGAATCACCTGAGCTGAACAGCTGTGGTTTTCTCTCTGTGCCTCCTCCCATTTATAAGCCCTACTTTATTATTTCCCTTAAATAAGAATAAAATAGCAAGGGTCTAAGTTCAGTAACTTTCGGGTTCCTTTGCCTTCCACTTGTCAAGCTGCAAAGACCTTATGTCCTTTCCGTCTAGAGAAGACAGCATGTGAAAATGAACTTAACATAAGTATATGACCTTGGGAACTGCTCAACAAAACATGGGTGACGTCACATTCTGAGAGTAAAATGTAGGTAGATTACATTATCTGCTCAGTGGCAAGCATGACTCACACACTGCTTTTTCTTCAAGAAACCCATTAGGCATTTAATGAAAACTATTTTCAGCTTTAGGTAATTCCTCTATGGTCATCTTATATTATAAAACTTTTTGTGGTGTATGAAATGCTCTTCAGCTGGTAATATCTCAATTCTAAAACTTGGTTTCAGTGTTATTTGGAATTCTTATTGTTTTATTTACGAGGTATACCTATGTATGTATGTGCATATACACATGGCAGTTATACACACACATGTGTGAACCTGCATGTGGAGGTCAGAGCTGGACCTTGGGTGTTGTCTCTACCACTGTCCACCATTCTTTTATGAGATAGGGCTTCTTGCTGAGCACAGAGCTTACTGCTTAGTTATGCTGCTTGCCAGTGAGCTCAGGATCCACCTGTTTCCATCCCAGACGCACATCTCCCACACCTGACTTGTCTGTGGTTACTAGTGATGCAGACTCAGATCCTCATGCAAGTTCAATGTTCACTTCCCCCACTGAGCAATCTCCCCAGTCCTATTGGTTAGTTTGAATTAATATACAATATAAAATAGTCAGCTTTGATTCTTAAAATTGAAATGACTGGATGATTGCCACTTAATACAGACAATCAAATAACTCAAGCTATCTGCCTATGGCAGTGTTACAGATGGCACACACACTACCTTTTTATGTAAATTTCAAAACATTAAATTTGTAAATATTTGAAGTAAAATGATGTTGTTTTAATTCTTATTTTCCTAATAGA
>NC_051066.1:57323362-57334451 GCF_004664715.2 Peromyscus leucopus | reverse complement strand
ATGAATCTAATTCAAGTAGTAAAGCCTTTGCACATCACAAAAGTCTTCAAATGCATACAAGAACATACACTGGACAAAAATTCTATGAATGTAATCATGTGGGTAAAACTTTTGCACAATTCAGTCATCTTCAAGTGCATATAAGAACACATACTGGAGAGAAACCCTATGAATGTAATCAGTGTGATAAAGCTTTTTCTCGTCACAGATCTCTTCAATTGCATATAAGAACACATACTGGAGAGAAACCCTATGAATGTAATCAGTGTGGTAAAGCCTTTTCTCGTCACAATGCTCTTCAGTTGCATGCAAGAACACATACTGGAGAGAAACCCTATGAATGCAATCAGTGTGGAAAAGCTTTTGCACAAAACAGTTATCTTCGAAGGCATGAAACTACACATACTGGAGAGAAACCTTATGAATGTAATCAGTGTGATAAAGCCTTTGCATGTCACAATACTCTTCAAAGTCATAGAAAAACACATACTGGAGAGAAACCCTATGAATGTAATGAGTGTGGTAAAGCTTTTGCACGACTCAATAATCTTCGAGGGCATATAAGAACACATACTGGAGAGAAACCCTATGAATGTTATCAGTGTGGTAAAGCCTTTTCTCGTCACAATGCTCTTCAGTTGCATGCAAGAACACATACTGGAGAGAAACCCTATGAATGCAATCAGTGTGGAAAAGCTTTTGCACAAAACAGTTGTCTTCGAAGGCATGGAACAACACATACTGGAGAGAAACGTTATGAATGTAATCAGTGTGATAAAGCCTTTGCATGTCACAATACTCTTCAAAGTCATAGAAAAACACATACTGGAGAGAAACCCTATGAATGTAATGAGTGTGGTAAAGCTTTTGCACGCTCAATAATCTTCGAGGGCATATAAGAACACATACTGGAGAGAAACCCTATGAATGTTATCAGTGTGGAAAAGCCTTTTCATATCAGACTCATCTTCAAAGGCATAAACGAACACATACTGGAGAGAAACCCTATGAATGTTATCAGTGTGGTAAAGCCTTTTCTCGTCACAATGCTCTTCAGTTGCATGCAAGAACACATACTGGAGAGAAACCCTATGAATGCAATCAGTGTGGAAAAGCTTTTGCACAAAACAGTTGTCTTCGAAGGCATGAAACAACACATACTGGAGAGAAACGTTATGAATGTAATCAGTGTGATAAAGCCTTTGCATGTCACAATACTCTTCAAAGTCATAGAAAAACACATACTGGAGAGAAACCCTATGAATGTAATGAGTGTGGTAAAGCTTTTGCACGCTCAATAATCTTCGAGGGCATATAAGAACACATACTGGAGAGAAACCCTATGAATGTTATCAGTGTGGAAAAGCCTTTTCATATCAGACTCAACTTCAAAGGCATAAACGAACACATACTGGAGAGAAACCCTTTGAATGTAATCAGTGTGGTAAAGCCTTTGCTCAAAACAATACTCTTGAAAAGCATAAAAGAACCCACAGTGGAGAGAAACCCTATGAATGTAATCAGTGTGGTAAAGCCTTTGCACAAAAATGTGATCTTCAAAGGCATGAAATTACACATATTGGAGAGAACCCCTAAGAATGTAATTAGTGTGATAAAGCCTTTTTATGTCACAGTACTCTTCAAAGGCATAAAAGAACCCACAGTGGAGAGAAACCCTATGAATGTACTCAATGTGGTAAAACATTTTTGTGTAACAAAATACTTTAAAGGCATAAAAATTACTTAAAGGAGAGAAATCCTATGAGTGTAATCAATGTGGTAAAACCTTTGTGTAACAAAACACTTCAAAGGCATAAAAGAATACATACTGGAGAGAAACCCTATGAATATACTCAGTGTGGTAAAGTCTTTGCACAATACACTTATCTTAAAATGCATAGAAGAACACGTACAGGATCTAAACCCTATGAATATCAAAAAATCTTTGAAATAGTAAAAGAACATATACAGCATAGAAATCCTATGAATGTAATCAAAGTTGTTAAGCTTTTAAATGTCACAAATGTAATCAGTGTGGTAAAGCTTTTGCACAATTCAGTACTCTTCTAGGGCATATAAGACCACATACTGGAGAGAAACCCCATCAATGCAATCAGTGTGGTAAAGCCTTGTTTATCATAGTCATCATCAAAGTCATAAAATAACACATACTGTAGTGAAATTCTATGAATGTAATGAGTGTGGTAAAGCCTTTGTACATCATAATATTCTTCAAATGCACAAAACAACCATAATGAATTAAAACTGCATGAATATAATCAGAATGGTAAAGCCTCTTTATATATCAGTAGTATTCAAAATCATGAGAATGTGGTATGTATGCACAAAGGAGTACTACTCAGCAGAGAAAAATAATGACATCATGATATTTGCAGGCAAATGGATGGAACTACAAAATATCATCCTGAGTGAGGTAACCCAGACTCAGAAAGACAAACATAGTATGCACTCACTCATAAATGGATACTTGATATAAGCAAAGGACAATCAGACTGCAACCCATAGATCCAGGGAGGCTGCCAGGCAGGGGGGACCCTAGGATGACTGTGGCTTACCATAAGTTTTGGTTTTTCCCAGTCATTGGGCAAGCTTTAGTGAAACATTTCACTATTATGATAAGAATTTGTAATGTATCAAGCTGTTGAAAGAATATGCTTGCTGTACTTTCAGGAGGGGAGGTTAAAGTCTTTATAGATTATAGATTAGCCTATAGAAAAATGTCTGGTGTAAATGAAACAGTGAAGGGGAAGATAAATAGGAATCTCATTTATACAACTTAAGTAAAACATAGCTCTCTTAACAGGTGAAGATAGGTTTCTTCTGTATTCCAGAATCTAATCAATATTTATATGTATAATTCCACTATCATTTGGCTTATAAGGGCTTATTGGGAAATGGTATCATTTATACTATTTTCTGCAGAGAAAATACTTTACTGTTTAAAATAATACTGGACTTTTAAATTGCAACCGGTTTGTATGTTAAGGCTATCTGTGTATTACTTCTCCTACTGTTGTACATAAAATGTTTTTACATTCAGAGGACACATACTATAGAATTGTATTACATGTAATATATAGAATATACAAACTCATAGAGACAGAAAGATTAGATGTTATTTCAAGGTGGAGAAGAAAGGAATATAGAGCAATGATTTCCTTAGTACAGAATGTCTGTTTTTTGTGATGGGAAAGCCCCACAAATGGACAGTAGTATCAGGACATAATATCATGAATGTAATAAATCAATACAATTAATGTAATTAATAAATGTTGTAAATATAAATTTGAATGAATCCTGTGAATGTAATCAATGAATACCACAAATGCAATTAATATCATCAGTGTCATTAATGAATATCATGAGTATAATTTAAAATATTAATTAAAAGATAAAAAATAAAAAGAGAATATCATTTGTTATTCGATGTAAGTTGGAGATGCTAGAAAGATGTCTCACAATATTCATTGCCACTATTCTAAATATATAATGCATTTGCAGTTGCATGTTGGAGAGTTGAATTATGTATAGGCAAAATTAGAACCTGATTATTGTTTTCACTTAAAAATTAATTATGACACAATTCTGTCAAATTGACAAGGGGTGGAATGTGATCACTATTCTTGGCAGTAAACTTGACTATATTTGTAATGAACTATAATTCAGAAGTGGACAGAACAATTGTGATCTGGAACTTGAGGCAAGAAGACAACATGTCTTTGATCCAGATACTGATGCTAGATTACAGACACCTTTAATCCAAATATTGTGGCTGGAAGAAACACCTTCAATCTGGGTCATACCTTCTGCAGACAGGACAAGGGAAAAAGGAAGATTATGTATTAATTTTGTCCTCTCTCACATGCCTTGACAGCACATCCATTCCTTCACTGGCATTGAAGCCTACTTCCTTAGGATTCCAGCTTGTAAAAAATAGCTGAGACAGCATAGTGGGATTGAGCAGCAACAAGATTCATCAAGTTTCCATTCATACCTTACCATTTTGGGGCTTTAGCCTTTGAGGCATTCCAATAAATTCCCACATGAATCTCAATCTCTCTCTCTCTCTCTCTCTCTCTCTTCTCTCTCTCTCTCTCTCTCTCTCTCTCTCGCTCTCTCCATATATATATATATATGTATATGTGTGTGTGTGTGTGTGTGTGTGTTTGTATACATATGTATGTACAAACAGATATTGATAGATAGATATGTTAAGATTCTGCCCCCACTGCAGCTGCATGACTGCACATGCATAGTTCAGAAACTAAGCAAGGGGTCTTGTGTCTTATGTCTTCAATTCATACTGGTGATGGCATGGACACACAATCAGCATATGCAAGGTGTAGCTCCATAATCCTGCCTGTGCATGTTGACTGGAACCATTAAAAGCCAGATACAGACCCCCTCCTCCAACCCTCTCTGTTTTCTGCTGTCCCTACTACATCTATCTCTTTCTCTCTCTGCTCCCTGTATGTGCTCCCTTTGAAGGCCTGGATCTTATGTCTCCCACCCTTCCTAATAAAGCTGTGATACTGGGTTATGTCAGGGCTCAAGCTTCATGAACTTCCCGCATGGTAGCCAGTGCTGCTTATCATTTTTAACAAGATACATAGATAGATAGGTGGAGAAAAAAAGAAAGAGAGAGAGGGGGAGAGATTCATTTTGTAAGTTCTGTGACTCTAGAGAACCTTGACTAATACACTGGGACTCCCAGTCAATTAAATTTCTATACTTTTATGTTCTAAATTTTGATATATACTCTAACTATCCATCTGAAACACTCTGAGCAAATACTTCAATACCAGCTAATGCAGATTGGCAGAAAATACCTTTCCATTGTATAAAGCTAAAGAGCATGGAAAACAGGAAAGCATAGGCTTGGTGTTATTTCTGATAAAAAATTTAGACGAGAGTATGAGCCCTAAGATACAAAGAAATATAATGTTATTTATTTTGATCAGGTTGATAAGTACATGTTACTTAGTGTAAAGCTACATACTTATTAATCTACTAGGCATTTTTCCGTTAATCTATTAAAATTCAAATACTCAATAAATTGATACTTCAAAGGGATACACTAATTGCCAAGGAAGGAGAAAGTAAACTGTCTCTCGAGTTCTAAAGCCATCATTTAGAATTGTAGTTAACAGGGGTTGGGGATTTAGCTCCGTGGTAGAGCACGTGCCTAGCAAGTGCAAAGCCCTAGGTTCAGTCCTCAGCTCTGGGGGAAAAATAGAATTTTTATTTAACAGACTAAATGATGGGGCTGGGAAGATGGCTCAATGTTTAAAGAGCACTGACTTATCTGGAAAATCTGTATTTAATTCTCATTACCATCATGGAGGATCACACTATCAGTAGCTCCTGTTCTCAGGGGCCAGACACCCTCACACAGATATCTTGCAATCTTGATCTATTCTTTTATAATGGTTGGAATTGTTGGAATGTCAGGTACTTTCCTTAGTTGCTGGACCATCCTTGAGTGGATCCCTGGGTGGTATCAGGTTATGGATCCAGGTGTTGCCTATCAATAAACTTTCATGACAGCTGTGCCTGGATCCCTAAGACTGTCATGACAGCTGTGTGGTCAAGCTATTTTGGGCCCCCTTCATTATTCACCATTATCTTTCAGGGCTGTTCCAATGTGGGTTTGAAATGCTGCAGCTGTCCACTTCTGGGTGGTGCTTGCATGATGTACAGACCACCAACTGTCCCTACTTTTCTCTTCCTCAGGCAATCAATAATAGTGAATACCCCATGAGCTCTGTGTGTGTGTGTGTGTGTGTGTGTGTGTGTGTGTGTGTGTGTGTAGACTATGTAACACACCCTGTGAAATTCACAGCAATCTTTCTTCCTCTATGTACTGATTGCTAGTACTAAAAGAATGCACTATCATACACAGCTTAAAAGATCATGTTTATCGTCTAATTCTCCTCAAATTATGTTGGCCAGGGAGTCCAGGAGATAGCAGCAGAACTGCTGATTTGTGAGTTACAGATAGTAGAGATGCTTCAATATGTAACAGGAATGGAAGCTGGATGCTCTGAAAGAATGTTCAGTGCTCTTAACTCCTAAGTATTTACCCTCAGTTTTCTCTTCTGGATTGTATTTCCTCTCCAAGGCAGCCTAGTCAGGGTCATACACATGAAACCGCTTGAAAAGAAGAATTCCCCATTTGAGAGAATGAGTCGTCAATGAGCTCCCTAATTATCTGTCTAATAAAGCATAATCTGTCAATTACCCATATATATATATATAAAACCAACAACAATGGATACAGCAGGTCGTTTTCATGTATTTCAGCATACTTATTCACTCACACTTAACAAGAAAGAATTTAGAAGGGGTTTGTAAAGGGAATAAATGAAAAGATAAAAAGAGGAAGTGATATATATTTTAATTAATACTTGATGTAAATAAAGCTTAAATAAAAGGAGGGCTAGAGAGATCACTCAACAATTAAGAGCACTGGCTGTTGTGACAAAGGACTCAGCTTTTATTTCTAGAACCAACATGATAGCTAACTCCACTCCAAGGCATCTCCTCCCTTCTTCTGGCATCTGGAAGTACTGTTCACTGACACATGCATGGAAAACAGCCATATAATTTATTTTTTAAGTTAGAAAAAGGGAAGAAGAGAATTCCCTACAGTAATATCACAGCCCTCAGACAGGCAGCAAGCAGGGCTAGTTAAAATGATGTCCCTATGATCTTGCATACAAGTAAGTGTGCCTGTCCACTGAGCCAGCCTTCTCAGAGACCAAAGCAGCTTGATTCTAAGGTTAATATAGTTCATTGTAACCCTTCATCTAAGAGCTGAGTATATGGTTTTGTTGAGTGACTTTTCCTTGCAATTTTCTCTATTTGTGTTCTCTGTCTTTTCCATCTGCGAGAATGGTATTTGTACAGTTATCTGTACAGCATCAAGATTGACAAGTTGCATAGGTTTCAAAGCAATATTTTTTCACTGTCATTTATTAATTTTCAGCTAAGACATTTTGGTACAAGATGAATATACCAGAGGTATTTGATTCCATCATTTTTATAATTTACATATGTCTCTGTATGACATTGCAGTAAGAGTACCCCTACATGTCTCTGCTTTTACATTGTGAGCATGTTCAGAAGTGGATTTGTTTACTCACCTGTTTAGGAATAGGAAAAATTCTACCTGGAAATGTCCAAACTTCCTAAGTAAATCCACATACTTACTTTGTTTAGGAAAAGCATGCTTTCCCTACCTCCTTCTGGTAAGAAATTTTTTTCTCATTTCTTCATTCTTGGCTGTTGTGATGGTTATTTCTGACAGTCAAACTGACTACATCTGGAATTAACCAAAATCCAAAGAGCTGGGTATACCTAGTAGTTTTTTTTTAATGTTTTGAAATTAAAGACACATCTTTAATTTGGATCATTTGAGGTAAAATCCAATTTCAGCTGCTTGGTGACCTTTACTCCAAGCACTCAGGAGGCAGAAACAGTTGGCATTTCCTGGGATTGAAGCTGGCTACACAGATAAACCCTGTCTTGAAAACACCAAAATAATGAAACAAAATTTAAGATCCACATTTAATCTGGATTGTACCTCAGAAGGTAGCTTCCATATATGAAGTATATTGAAGGAGGAAGCTCTTTCTCTCTTTGTCTGCTTGCCTTAGCACTGTCTACAAGTTTATTCCTTTACCAGCATTAGAGCCTACTTTCTTGTTATTTTGGTGTATAGTGAAAGCCAGCTGAAATATCAAGCCTCATGAACTGAACAACTACTAAACTCTTCAAATTTCCATTGACAGGCAAAAATTGTTGTACTACCTGGACCACAGATTGTGAGATGTTCTATTTAATCAGCTACCTACATATATGGAGAGATTCATTGTACCAGTCCTGATCATGTAGAGAACCTTGAATAATACAACTGTGATTTTTTCACCTGCCCACAGAGGAAGATGTGATGGCTGTCAATGATGTGCATAAAGACATTCATGCTAGCTCTATTATTTTCTAAGTATTCAACTTTTCATAAAGACTACTCTTTATCATTACTTAATTTGCCAACACTTTTCCCTGAATTTCAGGAATAAAATTCCCTAGTCAATAGGGCCACATTTCTCCTACCTTTCTGATGGGAGAAAGACCTATTATGCTGTTTGTGGTCTTGTTCCTGCTTTTTTTTTCTGATTTTTCTATGGTCCCTGTGACTACCAGGATAAAACCTTGAATTCACCTGACCTCAGTGTGAAGACTCCTAACAAACATCTACTTTTGTGTCTTTCAATGTCTCTTTATTTGTTAATATTCCAGGTTCCTTTCCATATGTGTGACAGAGAATCTCTCAGCTCCAGAGTACAGTGTGCTGTACAAGGTAGCTAATCACATTTTGTCCAGGAAAAGAAAGGAGACATGCCAATGAAGGGCAGGAAAAGAGCAGGGTTTGCTATTTGAGTCAGTGGCAGGTGCTGTTGAAATGCAAATCTCTGGTAGGTGAGAACAGGTCTGTGTCTGGAGTGGAAGACAGGATCAGAAACCATATTGTGCTGTGTCTTTAAGCCCAGTGTAACCCTTTGTGAGGTGATCTTGTCATTCAGGCCCCACTAGGCAATCATGTCCATAGGCAAACTGCCAGACAGGAGTTGTGCAGGGTCCTTCCAGTCACCAGTCACCGGCTTCAGGCTTGGCTTTGAAGAGGAGCTTGTGCCAGTGCTTTTGTGTGCTATTCTATGAGAGCTGCTGCAAGAAGCTGAGCAGAAAGCTTGGGCAAGCTGAAAACTTACAACACCATGAGTGAGGGTCTGCAGTCCCCAGAGATGGAGAAATGGTCATTTGAGTCATTGAAGCCAGTTTGGTAAGTCCTCAAATGACTGGGTGGGAGCCAATGGCTGAATGTAGAGTTGCACATGTTTTTGCATGGTCCTTCATGGTCCAGAGTGGTTCTACTCATCCTGTATGTTCCAGTGAGTTTCTGTGTGGTTCTGGGTTGGTTTGAAATCCCTGGGCTGCCTGGCAGCCTCTGTGT
Source organism: Peromyscus leucopus (assembly GCF_004664715.2). Lineage (NCBI taxonomy): Eukaryota > Metazoa > Chordata > Mammalia > Rodentia > Cricetidae > Peromyscus > Peromyscus leucopus. The sequence goes on along the minus strand of NC_051066.1, from coordinate 57,325,417 downwards.
AACTTCACTCTGCTGGCTGCATCTGTGCAGAGCATTGGGCGTGGGACTGTGCTTTGTAGTAACCTTGTTGTTGACATCACTGTGAAATGCCGGCACCCTTAGTGCTTATGTTGTCACTATACAACCCAGGTTTGATGAACATGGAAAATTGTGTTACCATGTTGTGCCCAGATCATGACCCCCAGAGAGACCCCCAAAGACGAGCATCCTGGAATGCAAAAGCAAGGTTTAATTCTGAATATCCAAAAGCAATACAAGCCTAGACAGGGACTTCGTCCAATACATCCAATGTAGTGGAGGCTGTAGGAAGTGCCCACCTATCTGCAAGCTCATCTTTTAAAGGGAAAGATCACAAAGTTACATCATTTAGGGGTGCTAGTATGGGTACAATTCTGATTGGCTAGCTTCTAGGGGCTTTCTAGAAATCATGGCTTAATCTTACTTCTAAGGGGGTGGTTGCCCACCACCGTTGCTCATTGGCTGCCCTCAAGTGAGGACATTTTTATGGTCATTTACCCTGGACACCAGGGTTGGAACATCCTATAGACAGGCAGTCATTACCTTGTGACTACCTTGTTACTCTGTACTCTAACACTTCCTGGTTTCTGGAATCTGGACTGACTTGTTTCAGTAACTATTGGCCTATTCCTAGAAAGAGAAATCTTAGGCCTTAGATTTTGAGTGAAAGCATTTTGGCCTTATTTCTAAGATGGCTCATTTTGGTCTCACATTTTCCCCTTCTCATGTGCCTAATGGAACCCAATCATGGGTTTTGGGCAGTTAGCTCATAAGTATCCCTCTGTAATAATGGCCATGTATAGTTAGTCATCTTGTCTCTATGCCAGGGAGTTTTCTTTTGATCCAGCATTTCAGCCTTTTCTCAACAGGGAACATGGGATGACGTATTCTCTTCTGGAACTGCTTCAAGCTGGCATTGGGGCGCCGATGTCAGGGCCCCCAAAAGGCTGAAAAGCTAGCCAAAGACTGGGGAAGGGGGCAATTTTCAGAAGTGTGTGGCTCTCTGACCCTGTAGAGACGAAGAACAATCACGTTGGCTGGGTTGGTCCACATCAGCTTTTAGCAAGTCCAGAGCTCACAGTCATCTGGAGCAGTGGAGTCAGAGACTGAAACTTGGAGGTGAATGCCAGCCAAGTGGAAATCTGTTGAGACAAATTTAAGCTAGGAACAGAAGTTAAAATTTATGAACTTATTTGGAATCCTTAGGTCCATACCCTTTAATGGGAAAAGCAGTAGTCCCAAGACCAGGAGAGAGGAAAAATCTTTAGGAATACTTATCTGGGGTCCTTTCAACCTCTTTTAAGTGGGTCTAGGGTTTTATGACTCTTGATCCTTTGAGGCCTACTTACAAAATGACATAAAAGTTTTAGATACATTAGTATTACCAATATGTACTGAAATCCATATTGTAGACAAAGCCGGTAATGGGTATCTTGTAAAACAGCAGAAGTAAACTCTTGAGTCCCAAAAAGAACTACAGATTTGGGTTAAAAGGTGTGCATTTTCCTTCTGTCCAGAAAGCCAGGTATAAATTGGACAAATATTTTTGACCTGATTCGAAGCACTATTAGGTTTACATTTAGATATATTTAGATGACATCTAAAACAAATCCAAAATGTTGAGCTTGTGACTGAACAGTAAGTAGTCATTGCTCTACAAGCTCATCAGGACTCCTAAATGTTAAGCTTTGAATTGTTACATCATAGAAGAGGAGAGCTATCTAAAACATATCTCATCCTCAGACCTTTCTTAGACTCATATCTGAACCTTTATGACTTACTTAAACTTTTATATCTTAGAACATTTTCCTAAAAGTGAGCTAACAAGCTAGCTATAGCCTTGCAGAAGGATCTGGTTGTCTGATGCTGCCACGCTGACAAAGTTAGAACTAGCCTAGCCATCAATAGTATCAGAAATCCGAGAAGGGTAAACTATATCTGAGTGCAGACCAAGCAGCTTCCAATCCTATAAATTACAGGGACCAATCCCTACCCAGATCTCCATGGGCCTCGGCACTGCAGCCATATCCGTTGCCC
>NC_051066.1:54586981-54731981 GCF_004664715.2 Peromyscus leucopus | reverse complement strand
AAATGCTCCCTAAATGCTTCCCCCTCAGCCATCACTTTATTTCTCGGGATCTAGTGCACTGAAAGACACATTTTATTACCTTATTTATTCATGACCATTAACAATATATGCCTCTTTCAATCTGATTATTTATATTTCCAAGTATAAATATAAATATTTTTGCTTCCCCCATCAACCTGTTTTTTTATTGCCAATCCCCACCCCCAGTTTTCCAGCCAAGAATATTACTATGTTATGCATCCCTTCTTCTGTCTGTTTAAAATGAGATTGGTGATCTTTTCTAGTATCTAAACTATGCTCTTTAGGAAAAGATTCTTCTCTCTTTATGTCAAGCATTCCTCTCCATGTTCTCTCTAGTAACATCATACACACCTCAGTCATAGTTGATCACATAGTATGTTTGTTATAGCAAATGACCAACATGAATCCATGATAGAGCTTTCAACCACAGAACATCTTCCAATGTTTTCTCTTTTGAAATTGAAAAGGTGCCGGCAAGGTCAAGATCCTAGTTTGAAAGACTCTTAAATTTCCTAAAAGATAAACACTATGGTTTGAATGTGTCACCCAAAATTCACATGTTGGAAACATAATTCCCAGTGTCAACTCCAGTGTCAACGGTGTGGAGTGGTAGGGCCCGAGGCAGGTGCTCAGTTCATGAGCACTCCACTCTCATGAATGGAGTAATGCCATCATCATAAAAGGCTGGGGGTGTATTTGTAAGCCAACCTCTTGCCTTTGCTGTGTGATGCTTTCTAGAGCCAAAGGTCCTTTTCAGGTCTAGCCCTTGATCTCAGACTTCTTGTTCTCTGTTCCTAAGATGTGAATGTTGGCTCTTTATAAATTATCCTGTCTTAGATATTCTGTTAGATCAGCACAAAATGAACTAAACTGTGAGGCATAAAAATATGTATATGGAAATGACAGTATATTTATATATACATGCATCTGTATGGAAATAGCAATTAAATAATAAAGAGATGCCTTTATGAGGGAGTACCTCAGTGGTTGGCATTGGGTAGACTCATGTCTTCTGATCTCTTATAGAAAGTCTGCAACACCACAGAGGCATTTAGCCCAATGTCTTCTTGAGATTTTGAACATGGTATTAATCAGTGATTGTTAAAGATCTATGGTAATGCTAGTACTAGAGAGGTTTTTGTTTATTTGATCTTGTTTTCTGAGTCATTAGTGTTGTTGTTTTTATAAGAAATATTTTCTAGAAGCTTTTCTGACTTCAAAAAAAAAAAAAAAAAAAAAAGAAAAGAAAACAAACCAGATCTATCCCTTCTTTGCTGAAGGTTTTTTGGAGGGCAGGGTTAACCAGATTCAGAAATGAATCCACAGTAACTTCTTCCGCCACCATTTTCCTGTGCTTTATGTATTATGTGATAGGTGATAGTCTACTAGGCCTTTGTCTAACTGTAACTTTTGGAGTTTGTGTATTTAAATATACGATGGGTGAAGTAAGATGTCATTATCTATATCCTGAGTGTTTAACTTTTTCCTACTTCTGGGAAGTCTGGAATGGATACCACTTCTATTAGAAGCTCTGAAATGGCTGTGGATCATTCTTTAATAGAGATAGCATGGGAAGAGTCTATAACACAGATCTCTTGGTTCAGCTAAGACTGGTTTAACCAACGCCGGATTCTTAGCAACAGATTTTATTGTTGTCTCTATTTAATGGAACATGTGTGGTGAGTGGTGTAAATTATAGGACTTAGTAATAACAGTAGCAATAGTTAACTTTCAAACTAATGTTATACCCTGCCCTTCATTTAGTCTCTTTATATTCACAAAGGCAATTGATATGCAGTGAAGTTAAGTCAACCTCCCAGAGTCATACAGCAGTTCAGAGGACTCCAGAATGCAAGTTGTTAATGAACACCCTAGACCAGCTCTCAGTAAGAGAATCCGCAACAGCAGGTGACAAAGAATTTAGTGGATTTGTAACTGGTTGAACACCTATACCCAGGGTGTACCTGGCTCCTATGAACTTAGAGTGAAGTACCCTAATTTGTGATTCAATTCAGTGACTTACGCACTGGTCATTAAACTATTCATGTTATCCAACAAGTATAGAAAATACATAGAAAAGCACAGGCAGTGTCAATGCTGATCCGTAGGCCCCCTTCCATACTGAATGTCAGTCTCTGGAGGTGCAATACAAGAACCACAGCTTTTAATGGTCTCCAAATGCTCCTACTCTGCAGCCCTGGTTAGAGCCACAAGGTTTGTTCAATGAAGAGGACACGAGGAAGGGGGTGAAAAACAGATGGCGGAATATTGACGAAACATAAATCCGAGGGGAAAGGATGGTATGATTGCCATCTGCCCCTACCATGTTTGATAGTGCGGTTGTTAATCCTTGTCAGCTGGGCTAGATTTAGAATCACATAGGAGACTGGCAAGGCACATCTGTGTGGGTGTCTATGAGGTGTTTCCAGAGAGCATTAACTGAGTGCTCAAGACTCACTGTGAATGTGGTCAGTTCTGTCCTGTGGAAGGAGGGCATGGAGAGCAAAGAAGAGAGCTGGAGGAAGCTAGCCTAGAGTCGTCATTCACGTTTCCTGCTTCCTGGCTGGCCACGGAGTGAAGAGCTCTCCCCAGGCCCAGATTCCTGACATCACGTGTTCTACTCAAATGCACACAGCCAAGCAACCATGGACCCTTGGAACCCTCGGGAAACTAAGTCAGAAGAAACAGTTTCTGCTTTGAGTTGTTTCTGTTCTGAATCTGTCAAAGGGATGCAAACGGTGGTCACTACACTTGGTATCGTCCCTGGCAGTCACAGAAAGATTAGGGTGATGCAGCCTAAACCCCGCTCTTGGCCCAGCGGGGCTGAACATGTGAGCAGTGTGGGTAAAGGTGGAGGCTTCTTGTGATTTCCTAAGTATGAGCAGCAAGACCAGCATGCACCGAGTACTGGTCCATCAGCAAGGAACTGTTGAAACAAAAGCAGGTTGTGATTTAAATGTGATTAAGGGTGGTTCAGGGGTTGGATGGATGCTAACAGTCTGCCATCATCCATTCTCTGATGCAATGGTTACATGAGCACATTAAGGCAAGAAAGTAACACTAAGTGGCCATGTATTTGGGTGTACCAGTTCTGCTTCTACAAGTAGAGTGGTTTGGGAATGGTGTCTGAGGCATTCAGAATCCAGCCATGCCACAACTGAGCTGGCATGACCCAACAGGCAGATGGTTTTACCAGTAAAGATTCAGTCTCTGTGTCTGAAGAGCACGAAAGTAACGGATTCAGCTTATGGCTGTGGTAAAGATTGAGAATGGCAGGCCGAGGGAAAATGGAGAGTCCAGTGTCATCAGACGATAAGCACAGTAAGAGCTGCAGAGGTGCCAAATGATGCCTTTATGTGCAGATGTGCACTGAGTGCTCAATCAGTCTATTATTGTCACTGTTATATGCACATCTATTATTACTATTATGTGCAAATTCATCTTCCTTGTACTGTAGCTGTCTTGTAGTAAAATTAAGATCTCAAGATAAACCTAAAAGTGGTCGGTGTTGGTTGAGATGTGGGGTTGGGCACAGCAGCTGCAACTTGAACGCACCAGGATGCGAACCTTTGGGCAGTGGAGGCCCCGCAAAGTGTCTATCTCAGTGGGAAAGTTTCAGGGTGATACATTTGGAAATCGATTGCTTTTAATTCTTCATTCATGTGCAACTGTTATTCCATCTGGTCCCTACCATGATCCTGAGAATTGAAACGTAGAATTTGCTCACTACACTGATGACAAATTAGTGTAATAAAAGCAGTAGTGATGATAGTGCACACCTTGATACATGACAACCCGACACACACACCTAGATACATGACAACCCAACACACCCACACCTAGATACATGACAACTCAGCACACGCATACCTAGATACATGACAACCCAACACCCACACCTAGATACATGACAACCCGACACACGCATACCTAGATACATGGCAATCCAATACACGCACACCTAGATACATGACAACTCAACACACCCACACCTAGATACATGACAACCCGACACACGCATACCTAGATACATGGCAATCCAATACACGCACACCTAGATACATGACAACCCAACACACCCACACCTAGATACATGACAACCCAACACTCCCACACCTAGATACATGACAACCCAACACACGCACACCTAGATACATGACAACCCCCACACACACACCTAGATACATGACAACCCAACACCACACACCTAGATACATGACAACCCAACACACACATACCTAGATACATGACAACCAACAACAATAAACAAAACAACACATACCTAGATACATGACAACCCCAACACACATGCACACCTAGATACATGACAACCCCAACACACATGCACACCTAGATACATGACAACCCAACACACACACACCTAGATACATAACAACCCAACACACGCACACCTAGATACATGACAACCCAACACATGCACACCTAGATACATGACAACCCAACACACACATACCTAGATACATGACAACCCAACACACACACCTAGATACATGACAACCCAACACACGCACACCTAGATACATGACAATCCGACACACACATACATGCACACTCTCAGCAGCACCCATACACCACATCAGTTCTCTGGCTGAGTCTGGATGCAGCTTGGTCATCTACACATGAAAGAGTAGATGCCATAATTAATAGAGTAGTTTGAACTTAGAAAGGCAAGGTATGAAAAGATACTGTGGTCAGTAAGTTTCTCTTATTCCACAGAAAAAGTGTAAAGCCTTTCCGACTAGGAGGAGGCTGGGTTGACGATTTCAAGCTGAAGGAGCAGGCTTACTAGTCAAGGATGTTAACATGAGCATCACATTTTATCATGTCTGACTAGGAAAGGAGCTTCGTGAGCAGTGTAATTAACTACCCTCGACACACCTCACACTAAAGGGCACGCTTCTTTAGCATGGTGTAACAAATCCAGTACTTAGCAGGAATCACCACGGATTAAAAGTTTAATGGATCTATAATTTGGAGGAGGAATAAGGGCAGGAGAGAAAAGTTTGTGCTTTGATTTGCTAATTAAAAGAAAATTTAAAAAAAAAAAACAACAACCCTGTAACATAATTGAGGAAATATGGTCTCAGTTTTCTTTTAGTCAGACTTGGAAACCTCCCTAAACAAGTATCAAATATCAAAGTAGATGATTTATAAATTGTTCTGCTTTCTCTCATTTCAATAATAGATTATAAATTATACAATATTATACAAAAATTTTTAAAAAATTATACAAAATAAACAATTGTTTATAAGCACTTATATGATATATATTTACCCAATATAACCTTTAGTTACAAGCTATTAATGCCACTTAGGAATTTATTGACCAAAGTATCATATTCATCTTTTTTTATTATCTTAAATATGTTTATAAAATAGTTTATGTTTATACATTAGGGCTTTTGAAATAGCTAACAAAATATATTTAAGAACAAGCTCTTTGCCCATAATTAACTAATTCTGTGCTCAGGCAGTATACAAATCCTTTTAGTGTATTTATCACACTACATTGTATGAGAGCAGAGAAAGCCCTGATGAGGGCCTGAGTGAAGGTGAATCATTGACATGGGCAAGGCCTTGTCAAAGGATTTCATGGCCTCAAACCCGTGCAGGAATGGCAGAGCAACCCTTCTCCGAGGATGAGGTTCAGAGGGGGTGGCAGAGCCTTCCTCTGGTCCATGTGTGGTTGTTGATAGTGTGTGCAGAAAATGTCCACCATAGCTTTCTCCCCTCCCCCACATTCACAGCCTGAAGACTGCTCCTCTACCGAGACTGCTCCTACTAAGATTAGCCAGACATGTCTCCTTGATCCAGATGTGCACCATAAACCCTGCCTCCACATTGGTTTGTTTGCAGTAACCCCACCCCCATGTTCAACTGTACATAACAATCATGCTGTGCTTACAGCATTCTGTGGCCTCTCCAACTGAGAGCTCAGTCCACCCAACCTCAGCATTTAGTGTGTCTGTGTATCTGTCTGTTTCTGTCTTCATCTCCTCACCGCATGCTCAGATCTTTCCCTGGGGACTGAGCAAGCACTCAGCAAAGTGGTACCTTGAAAATGGGCTGGAACAAGAGTGTGGACACTGGCTTCAGGGAACTCTCATAGGTCAGAGGAGGAGCGGGAAAAATTGTAGAAAACTCCTTCAAAGAAGGGTCAAAGAAGAGATTAGGGGAAAGGGAGAAACAAAGAGAAAGGAAGAAACAAAAGTAAGGATTCAAGAACAGAAGGGGCGTGATTCTAAGGCCTGATATAAAACATTGGAACAAGCCGGGCACATGGGACACACTTTTAAGCCAGCACTCGGGAAACAGAGGCAGGAGGATCTCTGTGAGTTTGAGGCCATCCTGCTCTATATAGTAAGTTCCAAGATAGCCAGGACTAAATAGAGAGACCCGCTATCAAAAAGAAGGATAGTGGATACAGGGCTGAGGTTTCTTCAGCTGAGATCCCAGACCACCTGATTCCAGCATTCTGTCCCTGTGTCCATCTGTCATTTCTTCATTCCCTTGCCACTCCAGTCAGGTCCAAGTCCCTGCCTAGATCCATGCATGGACATGGCACTACATATTATCGTAAAACCATCTGTCTCACGTACTAGACTGTGAGTAGCTTCAGATAGATCACTGTCCTGATCCTTCAGATATGTGACCCTGACTACAATACCTGGACACAGTAATTGATTCCGTCAAAACGCTGACTAGATGATAAGGCACATGCATATAGGATCTGTGAACATTTCTGAAGAACTCAATACATTATTTGATAGTGCTGTTCTTAACAAAACTCACTCTTCCCTTTATATGTGTGCCTGTGTATGTGCCTGGGTGTATGTGGAGGTCAACGTTGGATGGCTTCCTTAATCATTCTCTGCCTTAATTTTTGAGACAAGGTCTTTTGGTTCACTGGGAACTTGCCTCTGGGGTCCTCCTGTTTCAGCCTTCCCTGAACTGGGATTGCAGGTACCTGTGCTACACTCAGCTCTGACATGTGTTCTGGGTCTCGAACTTAGGTCATCATATTTGTGTGACTAGGAATTTGCTAAGCCTTCTCAGCACCAAGACTCCCTTTTTAAAGTTACAGTAAGATGCCATTTTTCTTAGTTTAAAAATGAGTAAGACAAAATCCTACACAATTATATATGAACATATGAACTCAATATATTGTTGATAGAATTTAGATTGGTTCATGCATTTGTAGAATAATGTACAATATTTATCAAAACTTAAACTATACATTTCACTACTAGGTTTAGTCAACATGCATGCTTTCATATGTATACAAAGGCATAGAACAAGAACTTTCCATTTCATGTACATATGTACACATATGGAATGTTACTATAATATCATTTGTAATGGGAAATATATATAAAGAATACCTCCATGGTTTGCCAACTTATCCTGAAGAAGAAATGAACAAATGTCTATGCATCCCAGGTGGGACACCAACAAGGAATCAAAGACATGGTTTCATTCAAGTCTCACTTGGTAAGACAGTGAATTAATTGGGCTTACTTACAGGAAAATGAGTGGCCCCCAAACAGCTGTGTGACCAGAACGTCCCAACTAAGCACGGGGGATGACCTCCCAAAAGCTGCATAAATGGAGTCCTCCTTTAACCAACCTAGCTTCTGTATACTCAAGCATCTTCTGGGGCTTTATGCAGATTGTACAGAATCTCATACAGCTGTGGGGGCTGGAGTGGCGGTGATCCAAGAGCTCAGAGAAGCTGGAAGCTCAGGTGTGGTCTATGACCCTCCTGTGAGGGGACAGGATGGATCTTGTGAGCATCTCCTGCTGGTAGTCTCAGCTGCTCTGAATAAGATAGTAATGGTGTTGTCATGCCCAGAGGACAGCATCCCACACATGGCAGATGATGATAGTAGTAACCATTGTTAGTGCATGTGCTGGAATATTGTGCAGTGATTTAAAATAATAAGATGCATCTGTAAAAACTGACTTGTAATAATGTATATTGGTGAAATTATTAAGGCCACTCCACATAGTTAAAAGGGAGATAAATTTAGTGGCGTAACTTACAAATGAAGGGATATGTAGATTGAAGGGTCAGGGAAAGACACAGTGCAGTCCGGCAGTGTTCTCTGGAGAATTCTGCTCGGTCTACCTCTAGCGTCCAGGGTCCAGGAAACAAGAGAGCGCATCCGGATCTCAGGTCTTGAAGGTCCTCTCTTGACCCCGCCTTGTAGGCATGACAGTTACCGAAGCCTCAATGGGGGTTGGAACTTCCAGATCAAGGTTGGAATGGCTACCCACTACAGTACACTATAAGGACAAAACAATCAAGACATAGAACAAAGTATGTATTTTTATATAAAAAATGCACTTGTATGTATTTGCATGTGTGTTCATATGTAATCATGGGGAGGGGTAGGGGAGAAGGAGAAGACAAAAACAGTATTCTATCACAAAGGAACCTGAACACTGTTTAAAGTAGACTTACTTTTAACTATCATTTTTACTGTGTGATACAGACTTATATCTAACTGTTTTGTGCTTTTGAATTTTTAACATTGCAGTTGTTTTGGGAAGAATGACACATGATATTCACATAGAAAAGGATATGAAAGATACAGGGAGTGGAGGAACACGGAGGGAATGTGATGTTATCAAAACTTACCTCAGTAAGAGCTTGGAATGTTGCCTAGTGATAACTATAGTTTTGAGCCACAGTTAATATCTGGGGAAAGACACAGGGCAAAGGCCATTCCAGCCTGTAATTCAAGGTGGCCAGTCTGCTTCCCTCTATCCTCCCAAGTGTCTGCCCCGAGAAGATCCAGGTGAAAAGCTGGTATTTGGTCAAGCCTGAGTGGGTGCTGTACTATGTCCATATGAACCATTTCCTATATCCAGCCTTAGCCTGCCTAATGGTTTGTGTTTATCTTCAGGGCCTGCTGGATCCTTACTCCTCAAGTGTGCTGTTACTCAAATGTCCTTCTCATCAAACACTTGTGTTATGTGTGCGCACAAAACAGCAGGCCTTCTGGGACCGAGGCTTTGTGATGGAAACGAAGCTTTGTGAAGTACCCCATTGCAAGTCCCACTACCATATAGAAAGGAATAAGAAAGACAAACCCATACTCAAATAATAGTCCAGCATTCATGGAATCTGCAGAGCCGACAGCAGTTAGCACTCTGCCGAGCTCACCAGGCTTATTGTTGCACTATAGGCTTGTTGCTTACTCTCATCATACACTCAGTGCTGGTTTTTAAAATGGAACACTGTCTCCTAACACTAGGTGCTTTCACATGGAACAGTCACCCTAGAACTGACAACCTCAAGGAAGCCAACCTACTTATGATCACAGCCATACAGTCTTATTTCACTGTGCTCAATTTTTAATTTCTGGAGTGCTTTGAATTGAACGCAGGGTATGCTACACACACAGTGAGCTCCAACCCTACACTCCTTCCCTGATCAGTTCTGTCGGGATCACAGACACGGATGTTCTGACGTGCCCCTCAATTTGTTCTAAGGCACCTTTGAAAACTGCTGCCTAAAGGGGTTTGCATTCTACAGACAATTCTAAGAGTCTTTGAAAGAGCATACCAAATGATTGACAGTGAAAAGCTTATGGAAGGATTTGTGATTCACTCTTAACCCGACTCCTCTTAGCTGTGAGGCAGAGTCCATTCGGGTAGATGAGAAGAGTAAATTAAATTACCTCTGTCAGAGAGACTGATACAATGTTAAAAACATGGAATTGTGGGAATGATAAAAGCAGTGTTGGATTCCTCTTCTGAACAAATTGGGAACAATACTAGGCAGACCTGAACATGTAGGTCATTGATTCTCAACTTCTGGGTCGTGACCCCTTCGGGGTTGAATGGCCCTTTCACAGGGGTCATATATCAGATATCCTGCATATCAGATATTTACATTATGATTTATAACAGTAGCAAAATTACAGTTATGAAAATAGTTTTATGATTGGGGGTCACCACAACATGAGGAACTGTGTTAAAGGGTCGGAGCATCAGGAAGGTTGTGAGGACCACTGCAGTACATTGAAAGCAAATGTATGTACATTTAGATGAAGGGATGGATATATTTCAGTCAAGTAAATACATAATTTCTAAAAGTTTGACTCATTTGAAGTATGAATGGATGTTGAAGATATAGTTATATTTTTAAAGTAAAATAATCCCAATATACTGTTTGACTTTTGTTTCCTTAGGATGTTGTGGTGATATTTTGTGCTCTAACAAACAAAGCTTACCTGGAGATTAAAGGGCAGAGCTAGCCAATAGTTAACCGTAGAGGCCAGGCAATGGTGGCATACACCTTTAATCCCAGCACTTGGGAGGAGGAAACGGGAAGTGATAAGGCAGGGTGAAGACAGGAGCTAGCCCCTTTTTCGGCTGAGGAGTTGTCGAGGGATGAGGTGGCTGTGGCTTGCTCCTTTGCTTCTGATCTTTCAGCATTTACCACAATATCTGGCTCTGGATTTTTATCATTAAGACCAATTAGAATTTGCACGACATGTTGTGCTGGTCATTATAGGAAATCCATATGTGGAGGGAATTGTTCGAACTCTTTGGATTTAAGCTGTTCCCCTCCAACCCATTCTCCTTGTCTTTGTATCATCATAATCGCTATTGCTGCCCACGAAACCTCTTGTGGAAAAGTCCTTCCCAGTCGCTCACATATTCATTTACATGACTGTTCAGAAGCCTCTATTAAGCATAAATTTTTTCCTAATTACTTTCATATCAGTATAGAAATAATAGACTCTTGCAAGAGTTGTTTTGCTAGTTAATTTGTGGTTTTAAAGCATTTTTCTTTTAGACTTAGTATTTTAAGTTAGGTTTGGGCTTCTGAGCCAGCTAAGCACTAGGGGACGGTACCCAAGAATAATAATGCATGAGTTCCACAGGAAAAACGAAATTTATTCCTGCAATAGGAAGTAGGGAGAAAAAGGTTACAGGTGGTAGGGCCTAGGAAGTATGAGTAAGAATTGAAATGTACCTGATAAGTTGAGGTCAACATTATCAACCATTGCATGGCATGAACAGTCTTGAGGGATAGAAGAATGAAGAGGGGTTCTTGGTAGATGGTGGTCATGTGGTCTACCAGTACCATGGGGCACCTTTAAGAATTATTAATGACTAATCCAGGGTCCCAGACATCAACTCAACACTGCCTCCTACTGGAATGTATGGCCACTCTTTTCTTTTTTTTTTTTTTTTTTTGTTTTTGTTTTTGTTTTTGTTTTTGTTTTTCGAGACAGGGTTTCTCTGTGTAGCTTTGCACCTTTCCTTGAACTCACTTGGTAGCCCAGGCTGGCCTCGAACTCACAGAGATCCACCTGGCTCTGCCTCCCGAGTGCTGGGATTAAAGGCGTGCGCCACCACCGCCCGGCCGGCCACTCTTTTCTTTATTAAGAAATTTTCTACTCATTCCACATGCTATCCACAGACCCCCTCCTTCCTCCTCCACCCCCAGCCCTCTTTCCCAAGCCACCCCACATCCCCCAAATCGAAGGTCTCCCATGGGGAGTTTGCAGAGCCCGGCACACTGAGCCTAGGCAGGTCCAAGCCCCTTCCCACTGCACCAAGGCTGTGCAAGGTGTCTCACCACAGGCACCGGATTCCAGAAGCCTGCCCATAGACCAGGGACAGATCCCGATCCCCCTGCCTGGGTGCCCTCCAAACAGTTCGAGCCAAACAACCATCTTCCTTATCCAGAGGGCCTAGTCCAGCCCCGTGGGGGCTCCACAGCCACCAGTGTACAGTTCATGGGCTTTGACTAGTGTGGCTGGTCATCTTTGCACGTCCTCCCATCATGATCTCGACATCCCTCGCCTGCAGTATCTCTCCTCTCTCTCATCAATTGGATTTCCAGAGCTCAGCCTGGTGCCTGGCCATGGATCTGTGTATCTGCCTCCATCAGTCACTGGATAAAGGCTCTGTGATGACAGCTAGGTTATTTGCTAGGCTGGTCACCAGAATAGACTGGTCGAGGCACCCTCTGGACCACTGCCAGCAGACCGAGGTGGGGTCAACCTTGTGGATTCCTGAGAGCCTCCCCAGCACCTTGCCTCTTCCTAGTCTCATGATGTCCTCATCTATCTTGGTATCTTCTACCCTGCCCTCCCACTCTGTCCCTGTTCCAGCTTGACCCTCCCATTTCCCTATGTTCTCATCCCCCACTCCTCGCCCTCTGCCACTCCACCACACCCAGTCCAGTCATGTAGATCTCATCTACTTCTCCTTCACGGGGTCATCCATGTGTCCCTCCTAGGGTCTTTCCCTGTTAGCTAGCCTCTCTGGAGCTGTGGGTTGCAGTCTGGCCATCCCTTCCCTCTCCATATGTCGGTTTTTATGCCAGTACCAAGCTGTTTTTATTACTATAGCTCTATAGTAGAGCTTGAGGTCAGGGATCATGATGCCTCCAGAGGTTGCTTTATTATACAGGATTCTTTTAGCTATCATAAAGATGTAGTGAATCTTACAATTTACCCTTGCACGTATCAGGTAGATGAAATAAAACTTCAGATATTTTTAGTTTAACAGCCTGTAATTAAAATTAACAACTAAGACAGTCACACCCTTGGATCAGTTTGCTGTTTAGTCTCTGACCTTACTTAGAGCTAATAGCCACATGACCCCCATAGTCCTGTACTTAGGACATTGCAGAAAATGAGTATTTCACATAAGCATTATGCACTACAGTGTCATCATGACCAGGTTCAGTGCTGTCCTGGTGAAGAATCCGGCTTCATACTTGAGAACACAGATCTGCCCCTTTGGATTTCTGGCTGGGAGGCTTACATCTGTTACCAGTTCCATTTCTGCAAGCATTTTGCACTCCCAAGATTCTGTTCCCTTGGCGTCTCCCAACTGGACTGGGTCCACCCCAGCTGTTTTGATTGTGTTTGATCCTAAGGAAAGTTCTGTTGGTTGTCAGTGATGTAGATGTCAGCTCGATTAATTCAGCTCTAGCTCTGTTGCCTTTTTACCTGTTTTTTCTTTTTCTTTTTTTTTAAAATGTCCTAGAAAATTAAACATTTCCTTTTGGGATTTTTGGGAAACTTGAACTAAAAAGAAAGTTAATTCCCCCGTTATTATTATTATTTTTGTCTTGATGAGTATAGAGGAATATGTTCATTAGTTTTCTTTAATCCAGTTTGGACTCTAGTGTAAATGTTTCATGTGAACTAGATTTTCCTTAAAATCTGTATTCATTCTGCTGTGTTAGAATGTCACTTGTTCTTTGTCTGATACCCTAAATATAAACTACATGAATCTTTTAAAAGCTGTTACTTTAGAAGTAGGATTTAAGGAAAAATTTTAAAGTACTCCTGTTACCCTAGTTTAATAGCTGTCTAACTTAACTCTTATCAAGAATTTATAACTGGGCTTTTAAATAGAGGTAATGTGGCTATTTGGAGAGTGTTTTCATATTGATTTCTCCTCCTCCTCCTCCTTCTTCTTGTTTTTGTTTTTTGAGACAGGGTTTTCTCTATGTAGCTCTGGCTATACTGGAACTCACTTTGTGGCCTTAAACTCACAGAGATTCACCTGCCTCTGCCCGCCTCCTCTGATTGCTGGGATTAAAGGTGTGCACCACCAAGGTCCAGCACACTGATTTCTTAATGGTGTTTCATTCTGTCCCAGGTGCTTTGCAACAGTGAGTTTGCAATGTCATCATTACTAGTTGGTGACTGCAGTTCACTAACCAGAATTGAGGGCATCTCATGACCCGGTTCTTCTGGAAGAAAGTGCAACATTATGAGATCTGACAGCTGAAGGTCTTTAAACATTTCAAAAAATACATGCAAAATAGTTCTATTATATTTAGGGCCAAAAAATGATTGGGTATGAGGGAGATAAAATTTCAAGATGCCAAATTGGAAAATATGTATCCTTCACACCTTATGCTTGTATATGAAAGAACTAACATAGAAGGAGGGACATGGGTCGAGAAATGGGATTCCTAGATGGTCATCTACTGCCATTATTGATTACCTTTAAACCCCAAGTAAGCCCTTTTATCCAAAATGGGAGATTTGGGACAATTTTTTATTTCACATAATAATAATAATAATAATAATAATAATAATAAATATATATTTAATTATAATAAATATAAAATAAAATAATAGTGATTACTTATTATTATTGAGACAGGATCTCACTGTGTAGCCCAGGCTAGCCTGTAGCTCACAGTAGTCCTCCTGCTTCAGTTCTTCTGAGTTTTAAGAGGTATGTGTCTTCATGTCCAGTTCTGGTTTTTCAGTACCCTTCAACAGCCAGCTAAGCTAGAAAATTCTAAGATAGTTTCCATATGACTTTGTATGTCATACACATGGAGGTCAGCGGTTGCCTTTCAGGAGTTGGTTCTCTCCTTCCATTATGTGAATCCCGGGGATCAAGCTCAGGCTGTTGGCTTGGCAACAGGTTCCTTTACCAGTTGAGCTGTCTATCAAGCCCTCTCATACATTCTTGAAGATTGACTTTCTCAGTAGTTTAAAAAAAAAAAGAGAAGAAAATTTGTAATGATTTTGATTTTCTACAGAATTAGCTACTTTAAGGACATGAAGGATTAAATGAGAAATTATTATTGAGTTAACAGTACTTGAGGAGTTTAATCATGGGCATTTTATTCAGGCAAATTTCTCATTGATTTTTGTCTGAAAGAGTCAAACCCAACGAAAGGGCATTTATTCTCTGAGAATAGGAATGAGCTGCATTTGTTTTAAGATTCAGGACACTCATTGTGGTGCTCTTCAGCGATGTCTTCAAGTGCCCATATTGTTTGTTATCATCAATATTCATGTACTTTACTACTAAATATCCTTTTTATAGACTACACAAAAGTGCCCCAATGATGTGATTAGTCACCCAGTGAAACCTGCTGTCTCCAAGCTAGTCTGGGCATCTGCTCCCAAGTGAGATTTCCTCAATGCCAAAATAAATCTTTCAGTCACTTTATGGTAGTTTTGATGTGAACCATATGGCTTAAGTATAGAGAATTTAGGTGTCACATGATGTTTTTCTATGATATTTATTCAAATAGGCTTTTATTTGTATATGCTCGTGGCTTATATTTTGAATCATTTGATTTCCTCATTAATCTTTGTTTTGGATATAACTCTTAGTTTACATATAAAATAAAATGTGTAAGAAGAAAGGCTCTGAAATCATAGTCTGTTTTAAGATTAGAGCTATTTGTGATGTTGAGCATTATTGCTCTCCTCCATGATTAATTGTTGTGTACATTGTGAAGATGTCTTGCTGTGATGGGGTAATAAAAAGCTGAATGGTCGCCGGGCAGTGGTGGCACACGCCTTTAATCCCAGCACTCTGGAGGCAGAGCCAGGCGGATCTCTGTGAGTTCGAGGCCAGCCTGGGCTCCCAAGTGAGTTCCAGGAAAGGCACAAAGCGAAACAGAGAAACCCTGTCTCAAAAAACCAAATAAATAAATAAATAAATAAATAAATAAATAAATAAATAAATAAATAAAAATAAAAGCTGAATGGTCAACAGCTAGTCAGGAGAGATAGGCAGAGGTTCCCGGGCAGAGAGAGACCACTGGGAGGAAGAAAGTAAGGGTCACCAGACAGACACAGAGGAAGCAAGATGGACAGTATAGAGTAAAGGTAACTGAGCCATGCAAAGGAACATAAATTAATAGATATGGGTTAGGTT
Source organism: Peromyscus leucopus (assembly GCF_004664715.2). Taxonomy (NCBI): domain Eukaryota; kingdom Metazoa; phylum Chordata; class Mammalia; order Rodentia; family Cricetidae; genus Peromyscus; species Peromyscus leucopus. Next base: position 54,716,264 of record NC_051066.1, on the reverse strand, counting down.
GTAAGAGCTAGTTAGGAACAAGCCTAAGCTAAGGCCAAGCTTTCATAGTTAATAGTAAGTCTCTGTGTCGTTATTTGTAAGCTGGCAGCCCAAAGAAAAATCAGATTATAATTAATCCTCAAAAGCCCAAACATAGTCATTTATAACTATGACCACCAAGTTTCCCAGACACCACTCACTCAGTTGTACAGACCCCTTCCAGCTTTGTTATAGGATAGTTGTGCTGTAATACCCCAGTATTGCTTAGACGACACCAATGCTCCAAAAATTCTATGGCCAAGAAATTAAGTTTAGCATCATTTTATATTTAGAACTTACTTTTTAGAAAGATGAAAGTGATGGGCATTTTAAGTAGAAGAATTCAAGTTCGACCCCAATTGTTAAACTATCGGAGTCAAGAAAGAAAAGACTTAGAAATAGAGAGGATATCTGATACAATATCCTGCTGCCATTCAAGGCATCACTGATCTTTTATTAGTGTTGAGTATTTGCTCACCTCATTTGAAATGATCACTGCAGGCTAGATGTCCTGTGAAACACACACATGGAACCCTTGACAACAGGGTTAATGTTTGAAGATGAGGTAACATGTTTGCTTAAGTCAGAGATGAGAAATTACAGGGGCATAAGTGAATTCCTGTCTCTCTTCAGCATTAACTGGCCCAATGTCCAGTGTCCAGTCATTATCCAGTTATGTTACCTCATCAATAATCTGTGGTTTAATTTCTTCATCTTTACAACAGTACCTGCTTCATAAATCAATAAAGATGCTATTGTATTTGTGGTGTCTATAAAGATAATGTATAAAAATTGATTACTGATGCAGTAATCAACAAGTTCCAGGCTACTTTTGTGTTAAAATGTTAGATTTTGCCATCACAAAGTGAGATAGAAAGTCTTGAAAAGCAGCAAAATGGAGAGACTTACAAAATATCCACTCAACAACCCTCACTGTAGTTTCCTGGGGGCTCATTTTGTACTAACCATGATAAAGTGCTGTGTGTAATTGCATTTAATGTTTAAAAACTAACACCCCTTCCTAATGAGAAGCAGAGAATAATTGTCTCAAAGTTACAGAATAAGTGTAAGAATCTGGAATGATCTTCCAGGCTTATGTAAATGTATTATGAAAACGATACTGTTCTATCCAGTTTTGTGTCAACTTGACACAAGCTAGAGCCATCAGAGAAGAGGGAACTTCAACTGAGAAAATACCTCCATAAGATCCAGCTGTAAGGCAATTTCTTAATTAGTGATCAATGTGGGAGGGCCCAGCCCATTGTGGGTGAGGCCATCCTTGGGCTGGAGGTCCTGGGTTCTTATAAGAAAGCAGGCTGAGCAAACTATGGAGAGCAAACCAGTAAGCAGCACTCCTCCATTGCTTCTACATCAGCTCCTGCCTCCAGGTTCCTGTTCTTAGTGAGTTCCTGCCCTCACTGCTTTTGATAAGAACTGTTATATGGAGCTGTGAGTGAAATAAACTCTTTCCTTCCCAAGTTGCTTTGGTCATGATGTTTCATTGAAGCAGTAATAACCCTATTAAGGCAGGTGCCTAGGGGCCGGGTGTGGTGGTGCACACTTTTGAATCTCAATACTGCAGAGAGAGGTAGAGGCAAAGGCAGATATATCTGTCAGTTCCCGGACAGTCAGGGCTATTTAATAAGACTCTGTTTCCCCAAACAGGAAGCACAAACCATGTACTAAAACACGAACGGAGGCATGAAGCAGTCTCTGAGACCACAAATAATGGTACCCAGACAAGAAATTTTAGTGCAATGTGCTATTGCCACACCACTCCTTTTTGGCAAACTTGGATCTGATAGTTGTAGTACAGGAAGTTGAGGATGTTGCTATGGAGATAGAGTGTTTAAAATGACAATAAGCTTGTCTACAAGTAGGCAAAAGTGGGAGCCACGAATTTGCTGTAGCAAGATAGAAGCAGCTGTGCCTTGCAGACCTCACTCTGGGAGCACTGTGCATCTTCTGTGAGACAGTAAGAAAATGTGCTGCTGTCTACATTTCCATACTACTCTTTTTAAATACACTTGGAATTATCTGACATTCTTGGACTGAAATGTCTCAATAGCTGGAGCATAGTTATTGCTATCAAATGCTTACATATTATTTTTTCAAACAATTTGAGTAATGTATTTTTTTCTTAAATCTATGTGCCTCCACTTGTCAATTCGGTACCATTTCGTTTCAATTTCACACTGCAGAGCAGTGTGAAACTGACAGCCAGAGCTAGAAAAATAGAGACCATTATGTCTACATACCAAATTGATGGCAAAAAAAAAAAAAGCCAACACCTTAATTTATAGCATACAGGAAAAATGCCTATAAATGGTTTTCTCATGTATGTGTGTCTCCCAAGGGAAACAATGTGTGTGCATATACAAACATGTACATATATGCACATTTGCTCATATGTGTATATATGTAATTTTAAGGTATTTAAATCTTTTGTTACTGACTGACTACACAAAATATGTCACAGGATGTGTGGTTAAAGCAGTATTTTCATTTGTAATTAACCTTTTCACTGGGAATTTACAATTCATCTAGACTTGAATAATTTCACTTGACATTTTTAAATACTTAGGTGTTTAGGAATAAGATTATTTTGATTAAACAGTATACACTGAATCTTTAATCACACTGTCATCTTTTCTTATTAGAATGAGGTTTTTAAAACTATGTCTATGTAATTTTGATCTGATAGATGAAATTAAATAAGCATTAAATGAGTTTAATTAATGTTGCATAGCTTTTGGTAGGCATACAATGATGTTAATTCTTTTAATGCTTATTTACTTGTGTATTATGCAAATAATTCATGTGAATTATATACATGTATATGTCTACTAGTAATGACGTAAGTTCAGAATTCACATAAAAAATGTTCATTGAAGGTGTTCAGTAGTATGGTCAAGTGGTCTAAAAGAAAGCGTTCACTGTGAAATATACTAATGGCTTAAGTTACAAAAACTTTGTTAATCCTATAAAAATAACCTCTCTGGGAATGCAGGCACTGCTTTATGCTTCAAAGCTGATAGTTCCATTCTCATTGTTCCTGCCTTCCGAGCTTACAGCCTAGACAGCATTATTTATTTTAATTTGGCTTATGGGGTCAAAATAATTACCATCCTTTTAAAAGAGCTTCCATTTCATATGTCTATTTTGCAAAGTTAGCTTCTTCTGATAGCCTTATGCCAAAATTACATTGAAATAATATTCACTTAATATGATTTCTAATGTTGTAAACACTGTGTAGAATCAACCTATAGGAATGGCTTTCTATTCTATAAACCCTCATAAATAATTTTGTGATATATTTATTAGGGTTTTTTAATGGTTTCTTTCCTCATGGTAAAAATTATGAGTGATGCTACCCTGGCAGGCTTGTCCCTGAAGAACTTATATTTCAAATAATTTTGAGAAGCAATTCAAGTAAGCCTTTAAATAGTGCACTACTTTAGTATTGTTGATTTTGTTCGGGGTAACCAGGTTATCACAGCTCCTTCCCCAGTTTTCTAATCATTCTACATTCTCCTTTTAGCTCTCACAGAGACAAGTTTATGCTAATTGATAATACTTGCAGAAACTAGTCTTTATATCACATATGAACAATGACATTTATGAGTTCTTGATTTTACCATTTTATTATTTCGGATCCCACTGGTTGTCCAAGCTAATCATGGTGCTAAGGGAATAGAAAATTTTCACAACGTTAAATATAGAGCAGTTTCAAAAGGTAGATACAGTTTTGAAATTTTAAGTCAAATTATTCATTTATCTAACATCTGATTCCAAGGGAACCTTACTGTCAGAGCCTCATTTCCTCCTTCGTTCTCAGAAGTACTTCGTGCTGTCAGTGTCCTGCTCCCCTGTAGCTCACCAGCATGCACCGCCCCAAGAGAGTTTGCCTTTGTTTGCTATAACATGCTTACCCTCTCAGATAATTTTTACTCCTTGCTGTGTTGCTTTAGTTATGTCTTTGTTCTTTGTGTTCTGTACTCTCATCCATCCTTCTAATAATGTGCACGTTGGGTCTTTCTCCTCTTGGTTTGAATAGAGGCAATGCTGCTTCAGTTCACATACACACATTTGCTGGAGGTCACATACTTAAAACATGTTGTGTCCAAGAAGTGGTAAAGTAGGGGCTAGGAATGTATGCTTTCAGCTTGACATAGGAATTTTTATCTGTCTCGTTCATGATGTAGCCTCAGAATGGTGCCAGATGCACACATAGTGACCTATCAGTTAATGTCTACAGAGTGAATGGACGAAAGCCAAGCATCTCACTAACTGAGATAGAAGTTGACTCTAACCAGCAGCAGTTGAACATCCTATTGTGGCATACCCTTGGCAACACTTGAAACTCTGTGGCTGTTTAAAATGGTCCACATTCTGGTTGTAGTGAAATGCTGTGTCACTGGGGATTTCGTTTGCATATCCCTGGTTACTACTGTTGTTGAATATCATTTCATGTTTACTGGCCATTTGTGTTCCTTCTCTGAAATTCCTGTTCACAGCCCAATGAACATTTTTAATAGAATCATTAGCTTTAAAAAAATGTTACTAGTAGTAGATACTATATGTTAGAGGTTACTAATGTTTTTCAGTTTATTTTTTTACATTTCCAGTTATTTTCATGATGTATGGCTTAAGTTTCTATTCTTTTAGATTATGTTGATGAAAATTAATACTTATTTTAAACATATCTGAATGTTTCTATTGCTTCTGTATTCTAAGAAGGTTTTTTATACACCAGGGGCATAGACCACACCCATTTAATGCATTTTTTTCCCTTCCTTCTTTATAGATAACCAATTGGTTAAGAGCAATTCAGTGAATAGTTTCCTCTTCCTCACTTTCAATATTTATTGTGCTAAAAAGTCAAGTTTGTATAGATGTGTGAGATTGTTTTCCATGCCCTTTTCTGGTCCACTGGTTTCTCTGTCCCTATGCCATGCCATATTATCGGTAATATCTGTGAATTTATACAAAGTCTTTATAGCATCTTAGGTGAAATGCCTACATTGTTTTTAATTTTGTTATTTTTAAAAGAGTCATAGTGAAGTTTTGTATGACATTTGTAATATATATCATGTTGAAACAGTCAGCTTGGGCTACCATAACACAATTCCATAGACCAAGAGGCTTAAACATTTATTTTTCACAGTTTTAGACTGGGGGAGGCCTAGATCCAGGCACCAGCAGGACAGGTTTCATTCTTAAGAATCCTCTACTGGCATGTTGTTGGCCACCACTTGATGTATGTTTACAAGACCTGTCTGTTGGCTCTCCTGTGTCACCCATTAAAAGGACACTATCCTGGCAAATGTGGTAGCACACATCTGCTTTCTTGCTAGTGAATGGGAGACAGAAGAAGGAGGATTACACTGAGTTTGAATCTAGACTGGTCTCCATAGCAAGTTCCAGGTCAGCCAGAGATTCACAGTACAACTCTGTCCCCAAAGAAATAAACAATAACCAGAAAAAGGAGGAGGAGAAGGAAGAAGAGAAGGCAGAGGAGAAAGAGGAAGAGGAGGAGGATGACGATGACGACAATATCCTATTAGATTGGTACCTTTCTCCTAGGTCTCATTTACCCTTAATTACTTCCATGGAGACATTATCTCCCAGTACAGACATTCTGGGGGTTCAGGCTTCTACATATGGATCTGCTGTTATGTTTTAGACAAAACACATCGCTTGAACATTTGTTCTTTTTGTTCAAATGTTGAGTCATCTAAAATGTGTGGCCTCTTTCTCCATAAAGTTATGTCTATTTAAAGTCATTATGTAAGTTATAGTTGTCTCAACTGTATGTCTACATGTTTTACATGCTCTTTTATTGTTTCAAGTGATAAATTCTTATACATTACATTGGTTAATTTACTAGTTAGTAAGTTTAGCCTATGACTAGTGGTACTTTTTTGCCTTGAGGTCTATTTTCTTTGATGTTAATATAATTTGTAGTACTTTGTTTTATATCTCTTGTGAAGACATATTACACAGGTTGGTTGTGCTTGTTTCTTTTGCATATGATCTGGAGAGTTCAGTTCACTCACTCAGAGATAACTAATGTACCTCCATTTCTCTTCTACCAGCGTGTCATGGGCTTTTACTTCTCCCAGTTTCTTTCTTCCTTTTCCTTTTTTGTCTGCATGCCTTTTGGATGGAGTGAGCTTGTCTTTTCTCACCATCCCATTTAAGTTTTCAACATGTTCAAAAGTTGTGTATTCTATACTTACTTGTTTAGTGGTTACTCCATATATTTTGGCATGACATTGTCCAAAGTTAATATTTGCTTCTATTATTCTGATAATAAAGTCATTCTAAATTTGTACTCCATGGTTGGTCAGTTTTTAAATTGCAGGGCTACCCCTCCAGATATTATTGTTACTGTTTGTGCTTTTAGATTTGTGGCTTGAGAAGTTGCTGATTCTAAACCTATTTTGCCTGCGGTGATGATCTTGGATTTACCCTGTATCCTATTATTATTTCCTTGGACACATACTAAGATGAATGTGGGTGTTAAGACAGTTCTGTCCTGTTTGTTGTGAAGATAGCTCCTGTTCTCGGCTAATTAACAGAACTGAAAGTTGATGTGATTGCAAGTGTATCAAAACACAACCTCAGCTTCCTCAGATGGATCCTGTATAATTGTATGTGTGCATACACTGTGTAAGGAAGTTGAAATTATTCTCTTTAGGTACAAAATATGGCTCCCTGATGAGTGAGACCTCTGTTAAATAGCTTGTATTTGTTTGTGGGATCCCATTTCTTAGAGCTGGATTGAGCATTGTCTTCTAGGAAGTGGGAAGCAATGTCTGAACTGTTGTCAAAACTTCTCTTCCACATTTTTTTTGAAATCCCCATTTTGGCATGGACATTATTTTTAATTTTTTTCATTCATTTTACATACCAACCACAGATCCCCCTCTCATCCATCTTCCCTTCCCCCCCCCCCCCCCGCCTACCCCCTGCCATCCCTGCTTCCCTCCTCCAACAGGGTAAGTTCCCCCGTGTGTGTGTGTGTGTGTGTGTGTGTGTGTGTGTGTGTGTGTGTGTGTGTGTGTGTGTGTGGACAGCTAAGCCCGGTACATTTGGTTGAGGCAGAACCAAGCCCCTCCCTGCTGCAAGGTGAGCAAGGTGTCCACCCATAGGTAATGGGATCCAGAAAGCCTGCTCATGCACCAGAGATAAATAGATAAATCCTGATCACACTGCCAGGGCCCCTCAACAGGCATGCTGTGTGTCCTGCTGAATCGCTGTGAGTAAACCTGGCAACAGTTAAGACCAATGTACCCTACAAATGTGCATGCTAGTCCTAACTGAACCTGTGAGTCTCATATAGAGTCTCATGTAGCCCACATGTTTTTTGTTTGTTTGTTTTCTGTAGTATTGTTTATCCCTTGGTCTTGAAGATCAGATGTCATATCCCTTGGTCTTGAAGATCAGATGTCAGTAAATGAGTGTTTCCTTCTATGTCATCTGCTGTTGTGGCTGCTGAGGCAAAGACAGTGCAGTTCACCTCAAGCAGAAGGCATGGCCGTGTGTAGTAGCTGTGTAACGGAAGAGGAGAGGGAAGGCCACCTCTTCATGCTGGTATAGAGAGCTGTGAGATTAAAGCTACAGCAGGAGGAAGCAGCTTGTGGATATCGCATGTGCTCCCTTCCATCTTTGTTGATTTATGAAATGGAAACGATAGTATTAAATAGGCAAGTGGAAAAGGCAAATTCAAGGGAGAACTTGTCCTTGATTCTTGTTGAATTGTGGCTTAGATGTTACGAATGAAGGCAGGAAGGGAAGACCTACTGAACTTGGTTGCCCACCCAGGAAAGTGCAAATGGAGGCAGGGTGTGGGCTGAAGGCAGTGGCTTACAGAAATTCCTCCTTTAGACACCTCAAACCAGTTTGAGGATTCCTGAGGGGCCATAGGTCTGCTGCAGAGGAAATACAATACATAGGTTGTTCTGTGAGAGACAGACGGTAGAGTGAGTAAATTTGTACTTTCTACATTATCTCTCATTTCTGTTACTGTTAATTCTATGAGCAATTACCTTTAAAATAAAAATGGCAATTTGTAAAGACACAATATGTACAGAAATAGTTATTTTTAAAACCATGCCTTCATAATCCTCAATGTTTATTTTGATGATTTTGTGTGTAATGAAATATGAAAGTACATTTGTGTGTAGCTCAAAGTACAGAGATTATAATTGTCCTCTGATGATAGAAATATATATTTATTTTCTATCATAAAGTGAGAAAAACATTTTAGGAGTCACTGTTCAAACAAGTGAAGCTAAAATTCTTGTTATTTTTGTGTTATCATGATAATGAATGAATAAAATAATGGGTAAATTCTTTCTCCATTGATGAACTGTTAGTAAAAACCTTTCTACCCTCTGTTACTGAAGAACATTTACTAATTTATACTTTATATTCTATTGTGTTTAAAACATTGACAACATAATGAAATGTCATTAATTTAGCTTTATTAATGTAGATTATGGCTGTCATTAGCTCAGCATAGCATAGACAGTAGTCCACCTACCCAAAAACCTGCTCTCCAAGTAATTTGAAACCAAGTAAATCTTCAAATAGAAGCATTAATCTATAGAAGGAGAAATTGCTTTCAAGGATTTTGAAACAATTATGCAAATAATAACATCTAATGACAAATTAGGTTTTTTTTTAAATATCCAACCAAACTTCCAATAAGAAATAAATATTAGTTGAAGGTTCTGAATACCCCCTGACAGCTAAGTTAATATGTTAACAGGATCACAGACTTGAGTGCGCTGATGTTGGGGTACTCCTGTGTATGAATTCTACTTAACCATAGTTTTGTATACCTAAAAACCAAACTGTCTTGTGTTTTTTCCCTTTAACATTAAATAACAAGCATCTCACAGTTGACATACTTCTTATTTATTTCTACTTTGCATATGCAACCACTTTTAAAATAAATGGGACATGTAAGTGACCTGGAGTAAGTTATTAAATGAGCTTGCATGAAAATAACCATCTAAGGGCTGGAGAGTGGCGACTTAGTGACGGGCTCACTATGTTTGGCCGCATCATACTTCATAGTCACAGGGGCCTCATTCAGGTCAGGTGAACCCACAGCTTCAGTCACCACGCTCTGGCCAGCAGAGATGAGAACACATGCTGGGCCCTCAGAGTTGGAGGCATGGAGATGTGTAATTAGTCTCAATGCAATGGTGGAATCCTAAGAGAATTGCTTATGCCAGGTCCATGACACCACAGCTAAAGAGCTCAGGTGAATTCACTTTAATAAGATAGTTATTTATAGTTGATTAGTTTTGAATCACAGTGCAGAATGGAAACAAGTTAACTAATGCCCGAGAATCTACAAAACGTTGTGTGCTTAGGATGGAGTCCCACCCCTAGAGTGAAATTTCCTGACGGTTTCTTCACTACTCTCTGCCATAAGGTTCTAGGTTACATAAATATACTTTGCTTTTTCTAATTACAAAGGGAACATATGCTCAATCTTGAAAAAAATACAAAACAGCAAACAAAACCCACGTACAATTCCACTATACAGATACAGCCTCAGCCAACATTCTAATATGTCTCATTTATCTCTTCCAGCATTGGGGAGGATGTCCCCATTATAACCCTACTGGATGTGTTCCTTTTTCTTCCTTATTATTTTTTGTAGATCTTTACATATTACCTTTATTCTATCAGGTATATTAAAATTTAAAATTCCAAGATCATCATTTCTGTTGAGTTTTATATCGCCTTTTGCATTTTTAGTGCCTATATTTTGACATTTTAAATTTTGTATAAGATACAATGTCTTTTCTCATTCATTTACTACTATATTTGATGCTATTCTTGATTGTTCTAAAAGCATATGAATACTTAACTACATTTTCTTCTAGAGTTATTTTTATGCTAAATATAATACAAGATTTTCATTAAGATTTAATTTTCCTTAGCTGATAACCATAGCACCAATATTGAAGCAACTTTTGGTCTTATCATTATTATTGTTATCATTAAGGTTTTTGAAACTAGGTTCCACCAATTAAACTAAGCTAAATTCAAGCTCACAGCTCTCCTTCCTCAGCTTCCTATGTGTTGGAATTATAGACGTGTGCCACCATACCTGGCTTCTCTTTAATCTTTTTTTTGTTTTGTTTTGTTTTTTTTTTTGTTTTTGTTTTTTCCAGACAGGGTTTCTCTGTGTAGCTTTGCGCCTTTCCTGGAACTCACTTGGTAGACCAGGCTGGCCTCGAACTCACAGAGATCCGCCTGGCTCTGCCTCCCGAGTGCTGGGATTAAAGGCGTACGCCACCACCGCCCGGCTCTCTTTAATCTTAAATGCCATCATTATCATGCTATATTGAATATAATTATGTCCCATTAAGTTTCTTTGAGTTTTTTATCTGATACACCACATCTTTAAAAATCATTTCATATTACTTTTGCCGGGCGGTGGTGGTGCACACCTTTAATCCCAGCACTTAGGAGCAGAGCCAGCGGATCTCTGTGAGTTCGAGCCAGCTGGCTACCAAGTGAGTCCCAGGAAAGGCGCAAAGCTACACAGAGAAACCCTGTCTCGAAAAAAAAAAAAATCATTTTATATTACTTCTGACCACATAGTAAAAATAATTTATTAATATGCCTTAGAAGTTATCATAGTTTAAGTCTCTTAGCCTATTTCAATAAAACTTATCCTATGTTGTAGTTTACTTAATATCTACCAGTTTAATACATTTTGTGTGTGTGTGTGTGTGTGTGTGTGTGTGTGTGTAACTTCTCTTTTTCTATATAAGTAATATTTTTAGGTTGCTAGGTCAGATCTGAGAAATCCTCAGAATTGGAAGTATGCAACTGCTGAGATACCTCACTGGTTAAGAATGCTTTCTGCTCTTGCAGAGAACCTGAGTTCAGATCCCATCATTCACTTTGGGCAGCTACTAAGTGCCTCAAATTCTGGCTCCAAAGGATCCAATGCCCTCTTTGGGTCTCCACAAGCAATCCCACACATGTAGCATATGGTCATGGTCACGCGCGTGTGTACGCGCGTGTGCCCCCTCCCCACACACACACTTAACAAAATAGGTTTATGAGGGAGTTCTTTTTAATTTATGTTTAACATGATTTCTATATAATGATTAAAACTCTTGAAGCAAAAGAAGTGAGACTATTTGCATTGTAAGTGCTAGGCATGCAACTGGATGAATCAAAGTAAAAAGGTGATTTACTGGTTTATTGAATAAGGCAATGGTGCTGTTAGGAGGAGCCCCACCAGGTTCTAAAGGCTGCAGTCATGTGTGGGGCTTCCATTTACAGTCATGCCTCCAGAAACTCACTTTGGACTCTAAGAGGGTCTTTTCCAGGTCACTGGTAGACCCAGACACTTCAGCTTAGTGTGCTTGGTAAGAAGAGGAGTGTCCTAAGACAGCCACACATCACTCCCAAACTTTCATGTGTTTTTCCTGCATTTGCATGAACCTACAAGGTCTGGGAAGTGTGAGGGTCACCAACCTGGATAACAGTGTCTTTATGGTAAAAGGTGGTGGTGGTGGTGGGGACCAACAGCAACCCACACCGTAGTTGGAAATTTCTCTGGTTCTGCCTTGCCTAGCAGTCCAGGTGAATCCCTCCCACCTGTGGTCCCACAGCTGCTTATAAAATCATCACTCGGAGGCTTAATATTAATTACAAACTGTATGGCCTATGGCTTCAGCTTCTTGCTAGCTAACCTTTTCATCTTAAATTAACCCATCCTTATTAATCTAAAGGTTGCCACGTGGCCGTGGCATTACCAGTCTGCTGGCATCTTGTTGATTCTTTGGTATCGGGTTGGAGTCCCTCAACTCCGCCCTTCTTCTCTCTGTATCTCTGCTTGGATTTCCCAACGGGCTGTAAGATTTCTTGTCATAGGTCAAAACAGCTTTATTTATTATCCAATGGGAGCCACACACATTTGCAGCATACAGAAAGGCATCCCACAGTACCACACAGGTTGATCTAGAATGGAGAACTCTTCTAAGAGGATGGGAAATAGGGAAAATCACCCAGTGTTAAGGTAGATTTACCAAGGACACAAAGACAGCTGAACTTCAGAGCCTGTTAACATGCATATTCCCCCAGAAAATAACCAAAGCCCCCTGGATAACCTGTTAGTGTATTCACAAGAGTACACTTTTGTGGATAGTTTACTTAGAGTTGACTTAAAACACTGACATCAGTTCAAACTTCCCTTCCAACACATTTCCTTCCCATGGCAAGGGGTACCTACCACTTTTTCAATGACCAAGTCTTGAAAAGATATTTTCTGCCATGTCTAGCACATTATACCACTTAAGAGTGAGTTGTGACTTCACCTGGAATCAAAAGGAGAGCTGGCTTCCTTTCTGGTAGGGGCATGTGAAGATTCTAGAGTAGCTTATGCTACATAATTATTATACATAAATTTTAGGCTACACTTTGATACCATGAACATATTCTAATATAATTAATTTTTAGAGTTCCTAAAGCATTCTCAAGAAGAAGATAACATAGAGAGTGGCTGGAGAGATAGCTCACAGTTTGGGAGCACCTGTTGCTCTTGCTCTTGCAGAGGACCCATGTTAGGTTCCCAGCACCCATCCACTTGGTGACTCATAACCGTCCTAGTCTCCAGTTCCAGGGGACTGGGTCCTTCTTCTCACTGCCTCAGGCACTACATACATGCATAATATATATACATACAGGCAGAACACTCATACAAATAAATACATGTAAAAATATGGATACTATGGAGGTATTTTAAAATAATCATGTAACATTTACTCCACATACTGGTCTGGGACAGAGCTTTATTGGCAGAATGCTTGCTTCAGGAAGCCCTGGAGGCATTGTCTCTAGGACCCCATCAATCTGGGCCTAGTGGCACATTCCAATACTTAGGAGGTATAGAAAACATGTCATCTTTGACTAGGTACATAGATCTTCCTCATAAAATGTATAAAATCAAATTTTATATATAATTTTAGAAGCACATGAAATTTATTGAGAACTTGTTTCTCACAACTGAGACATTAACCTTTATCATTAAAGCCATAATTTAGGCCAAAATGAGTTGTATCATTTTTATGGCTAAATAATATTCCATTGTGTATATATACACAAATGTATGTATCTATATATATTTGTCTATTGATAGATACCTAGTTGAATTCTGTTTCTTGCATAAGGTGACTAGTGTTAATGTCTATGTTTCCATGACATATCAATCTTACTTTCCTTTTGATACATGCCTGGTAGTGAGATTGCTGGATTATATGGCAGTTCTGTCTCTGGTTCCTTGAAGGAGAAAGGAAGGCATAAATAACTTGAAGGGGTTTATTACTTTCAGTCTTTCATTTTTTTTATAAAAGCTAGAATAAACACAGATGTTAATAATAATTAACTTATTATTTAACATCCTAAAGTAAATGAAGTAAATGGGGATTTTTTTTTCCCACCCATCAACTTCAATTTAAAATTTTATCCCAAAGGGTAAAGAAATGGCATTTGTGTATTCTGGTCATTATATATTAACTTCTGTAGAACCTGGATTGGATTATTGAAAAAAGTCTTGGGTGCCAAGCATACAATAGCATACATTTGTAATGCAAGGACCAGCTGTATATGTGTTTTAATCCCAGGGCTTCGTGTTTAATTGTTTAGTCTAGAGCTATACACACTGTCCTATGGTGCTTTGCAGAGAAATATGTCAGTTGTTGTTGCTTTCTCTGTATATGACCTCCAGGAATTTACACTGTGGAGTAAACATCTGGATGGTAGGAAGTCAGAGATGATACAGGGATTTTGTGATTATCCTTGGTGAGAAGTGTCATTTGAATTTGGGGGTCACCAGCTGTGGTAGCAGTTTAAGCCATATACAAGAAGCACAGGAGCTTGATATGAGGGGTTGCTACATCAATTTGACCCTTATCCTGAGAGTGAGGTTATTTGTCTTAAAGGATCACATACCTGTGTGTTTATTTGTGATAATAAGAATAAAGATGAAACAGACATGTGGGGTTTGGGGACAGATGTAAGTAGAAACATTACAGGCAGAGAGAGAGAATTGTTGACTTTAGATCCTTCAGAAAGCTCTGCCTTAAAGGCAAGATAATTTAAGACTTGGGGTACTGTGGGTGTTGATCTAAATTTTAGTCTTTCTGTGAGTGATGCTTCTGGCTCTTACCTTAAATACCTTTAATAGCCGCAGCTTTTGACTCCATCCTCAGTCTTTTCCTATTACCTTGGTTAAGAAGGGCCACTTCATGGTTCAAAACAAAACACACAGTTGGGTTACAAATTGCAGCCCCATCATTTACTGTCTAAATATCCCCAAGCAGTCATTTAAGAGTGCTCTTGTCCCGTTGCCTTACATGTGGATAATGGCAATAACCAGAGTTCTTATTATATTGTCATGGAGCTAAGTGAGAATTTCCTGAAATAGCACATGCTGACACGTGCTCAGTAAATATGAATGTTGATAATTGTCATTGTCATTTGCATTGCTAGGATTCCATCCTCTTGCTTTCTCCCTGCCCTGCCCCCTGCCTTATAATTTTAAGTATATTCCTCCTGGACAGCTTTGTCTAACTAGAGGATGTTCTCTGAGAGCCAGAGTAGACTGACCTCCCACATTTGTGTGCTTATTACTGTATCCATGATGCTTAGAGGCATCTTTTTTGCAATGGCAAATATCTATGCAGGAACAATATTTTATGATCACTATTCTGAAGGCCAAATTGTGAAAACCAAATGAATAGATTCTAACATTACCCGTGCTGTGTAAGGAGGGCTGGGATTACAATGAAAACTTCTTATGTCATTAAGTTAGCTGAAGTTTAGGACCCAGGCAAGAATCACACCCACGGTGGTGACAGTTTTAAAGGATCAAGGAGACTAGTATTCTTGCTTCTGAGATAAATATCCCCATCCCCCAATGCACGTGACCTCCACACTAGTGATGGAGTCTTTGCTAGGCAAGTACTCTATCACTGAGCTACATCCTCAGCTATCTCCCTTTATCATAATCTTCTGGCTACTATTGAGGAGTGTGAAAGTGAGCAGTCAGAACGTACCATCCCTTTGTGTGGCAAAACATCTCCTGGGTAGATGGAACACGCAGATAGGGAACCTACGAAGACCAAAATATGGATACTACCAAAGTCCAACTTGATGAAGTAATTAGTTTTATTGGGGCTACTTACAGGAATATGGGTAAGGGGTCACTTATAGGAGGAGAAATGACCCGAGGAGAGCTGCATCACTAAGAGCCACCCCAGCATGGGTGACAGCTCACAAAAACTTAGAACCTGGAGCACACTGCACAGCCTGAAGGCAGCTCAAAACATTGGAGAGTGCTCCTTATTCGTGACTAAGTTGGCCTAACCCTTTTCCAGGCAGCTCAGCTGGCTTTTACTTCCAGGAGGCAGGTCTGGTCCATCTTCATTACAGCTTGGCATGTCTAAGAGTCTTCTCTTCAGGTTGGCTTGTTTTTTCCAGGAGGGAAGGTCCTAATGAATCTAGTTCATTTCAGGGTCTTCCTGAAACTATTTTGAGATGTTTACCTTCCTTTTTAAAGAGCTTCCAGGATGGAATGTTTCCACAGGACACTCTTATGAGACACAGAATTCACATAATATTGTTGCTTAGAAGAGAATAGTATCAGCCCGGGTAGTGGCAAATGACTGGATTATAGATATTTACCTCTTCCTTCCTTCCTTCTCTATCCCCTCCCCTGCCTGTATTTTTTGTGATAGAGTCTCACTCTGTAGCCCAGGCTGGCCTTGAACTTGTGACACTTCCTCTGGCATCAGCTTCCCAAGTACTGCAATTGCATTTCACACATGTACCACTAGCTGGATTTTTTTTTAATGACATTTGCTCATGGATTATATTTATGATTGGAAAGGAAGAGATGAAACAAAGCAAAACAAGGTTCTGCATCTCATAAAATACGAAAATAAGAAAAACACCCCCTGGTTACCCTGAAATGAGTTCTTCCCACCCTGGTGGCCAGATTGCAGCCTCATAACCCTTCCTAGACACGTTTAGTTGCATTTTTATGTCACAAAGAATTTTCTGTGTGGAAACGTTTTGTTTCTGTCTACATCATGTCAGTACAAGTTAAGAAAACTCATCTGCATCTGTGTCTTACAGGAATTAGTCACATTTAATAAGCATATCACACACAATACACAAATCTGATTTTAATATCTGTCACAAAATGTCTGAGACCATGTTACTCCAGTAAAAATATTTCTATGAATTTTGCAACTGAATTTGCTTAGCACCCAGATCCCTTCTTTACAAATGAATTCAAATGACTCTAAATGAATTATAGATGCAGAGTTTTAAGCCACATTTTTATTTAAAAATTTTCATACAATGTATTTGATTGCATTCTTTTCCCTAACCCTCCCAAATCCTTCCCACCTTCCTACTACTCACCCACTTCATGTTCCCTCTGTCTCTCTCTCAAAAAAACAGCAAAATTCAAAACAAACCAATGAAAATCAATAAGACAAAAAAATGAAACAAAACACATACAAATAAGATGGAGTCTGTTTTGTGTTGGCCAACTATTTCTGGGCATGGGGCCTGCCCTGGAGTGTTGTTAATATACCCAAAGACACTCCATTTGAGAAAAATGGATTTTCCCTTCCCAGCAGGCATCTCTTACAAATAGCTTCTTGCTTAGGGGTGGAAACTTGTGTCTGCTTCTCCTTCTCAGTGCCAGGACTTCATATGCAGATTTTTGGTGAGTAAATTAATGACTATAAGTGAAAATAAATATATACTTACAAAAATTTTACCTTTGATTACATTATTTAAAATAGTCTTATAGAAATGCAAGTCTAAAAATAGAGCATAATAGTAATATATTTAAACTGATCTTCATTTTAATATACCTCAGAGTTTATTTATTAAGAATTATGATGAATGGTGTCATATAGTGAGGGTTATTTGTTTTTAATGTTAAAATTTCTTGACGTGCAAACAGACCTCTGACATCTTGGCCACAGTTGGTGTGTACTCCCTTTGTTCCGTGTATAAATTGGAGATGCATCTCTGTGACGGAAAAGCTCTCAGCTTTTGCCTGCTCCTTTCCACTGGATGCAAGAGAGATACTATTTTTTAGTTATTAGAGATGCTTACCCTGAGAGGATGTGCCAATTTTATTATATTCCTGGGAAGTTATTTCAACAGGATTATTCAGGTTAAGTGACCCTTCAAAGAGGTCCAACAGTGAATTACTTGTAAAATATATGGGGAAAAAGTGTTGCACTCTCAGTCATTGATTGGAAAGGTCCACGCTATTGACAAAGGGAGCATAGAGAGGTCACCTTGGGTAACAATAATAGTATTGAAAGAGACTCATGCACCTGAGGTGCTCTCTCCTGGACCCCGGGTCAGGCACAAGCCCCACCCAAACACCTGTTTTCACAGAGAGATCCTTTATTAGTCGGGGAAAAAAAGTTCAAGTGTCTGCTTCCTGACTCAGGCAGAGAAGAGCAGCAAATGACCTTGTAGGGGTCATTTTTAAGAGGAGGAAAAGGGGAGGTCTGTGTTAGAATGGGCCAGGATGTAGTGGTAGAGGAGACGGGATGAGGGGGAAGGGGAAGAGGACCAGGGAAGGGCTAAGGGTATTTGTCCCCGAGAGACAAAGGACTGCCTCTGGATAGAGGAGACGGATGTGACACTTAGGAAAGTGGTGGTTTATGAAGGTAAATGGGGAAACACATATTACTATGAGGTGTTTAATTTTAACTGGGCATGTTAATTAGGTGAGCCAAAGGGGGCTTCTGATTGCTGGACTTTGGTAGTCAGTCTCAGAAGGAGGAAATGGCAGCGACCAAATAAGGAAATAGACCTTGGTAGCTCGCTTTAAGATGTAATTTAACAGTTTTTAGCAAGGCAGAGAGGATGGGGAAAAGGGCAAGGCCTGCCAGAGCCAAGCTGGTCAGAGTCCATTCAAGTATGCACCTCCATCCAACTCTTCAAAATCTTAAGCCAGTGAAGGAAACTGAAAAATAGAGGCAATTTATACTCACTCTTTAAAAAATAGCTTTAAAATTCATGATTGAGATTATGCTTGAGTGTTCCTAGAGATCTTGAAGAGGCCTGGGTGGTGTTGGGTAAGTTTGGTGGTTATCTCTTTTACTGTATGTTAAACAGGGAGGCTAATTGTCTCCACCTTACAGCAGTGTTGTGAGGATTAACTGAACAATGTAATGTAAAACTCTTAGGATAGTTCCTAGCAGGAAGAACGCTGTCAATAATCATTAGCTGTTATTGTCTGAGATGCTAATGGGACTCTGGGGTTTACATATAAATTGCGTATTAAAACGGAGCTGCATTCAAGTGAAGAAAGACAATAATTCCAAGGGAATTCATAACTGGACAGTTCTTAGTGTATTCTTAGATAAGAAGTATTCCATCCAGAAACTGGTTTGTGGGGGAAGGGGTGGAGTGGGCAGGGTATTTCCAAACTGCACATGAAATTCTTCAGTGTACAACCTAGAAGAGCTTGTATCAATAGTAATAACATATTTAAAAATTAATACAGTGGCTGCAGTTGCAATCAATTTGCGTTTGTTTTGAAAAATGAAATAAGCAGCCGGTGCTAATGATCTGAGCTGTTGAAGTCACAGGCAGGATCACCATGAGAACTGGTCCATGTTGTCTCCGCTCCACTATTCCCAGCACTCCTCAGACTGAGTTTATTCAGCACCCCACAGTGACTCATCACGTCTTCATTTGCAAGCCGGCTGGGCAATCCACCACTTTCTCTGAGCATCTCTGGGATTTGCAGGCACAGATACAGACTCTAAAGCAAAAAAAAAAAAAAAAAAAAAAAAAAAATGACATTAGAAAAGAACAAAAATGTGCCAGTGGAACCATGGCATATGGTCTGCAGATATGGTCATTGAGAGTAAGGAGGAAAAGCTACTGTGAATGAATGAGGTATACTCAAGCTTTGGGAAATACTGCTGCAAAGGTTTCCTAGCATGTCAGCTGTGGCTTGGGAATTGAGTGGAATGAAGGTGACCTTTGAGCTGGCAGCCAGCAAATGCTTGCTCCCAACACAAGGTCACGGACTGTAGAATTTGAGGGTGGTATAAATAGGGAAGGGTCATTTAAGGGACACATCAGCTTTTTTGTTCATTGAAGTCAATGGATTAGGCGCTTTTTGAAGGGTTCTTTGCTAAAAGGCTCACTGTCTGGGCAAGTCTTCATTGAAACCAGCAATTCTTTATCCCTTTTCTTTTTGTTGGCACTGTTTTCCTCTGATGTGTATTCAGTCTACTCAAAAAAATATGTATCTCTCATCTGCTAGCAGAGTGTGAGAAAGTATGCATGAACCCTTGTATTGCTCATTTAAATACCTCGAGGAAAACTACACAGAACCATCTCTGCCCCTGACCAGTCATGTCATGTGGGCATACCAACTGGCAACATCCAAGTTTAAGTGCATGCCCCGTACATATTCTGAATCTTTTGTTAAAAGTGGGAATTGTGATTTGGGCGTGGTGGCACACCTGTAATCTGAGCACACTGGAGGCTGAGGGAGAAAGACTGCTTAAAGTTCCAGGTTAGTCTGGGCTGCATAAGGAATTCCTTGCTAGCCTGGGATGCACATAGCAAAACCTTGTATCAAAACCAGAAGCATAAATTATTCAGTTATAAGAGAATCTATAGTATGGTACTTTTATTGATTTAGAAATAAGCATGCAACCCAAATCTAAAATACATAACTGCTGTGTGGCATCAACCACCAACCCCTCAGTGGCATGCAGCACTCATGACAATGTGTGTCCATAATGACCATGTTCAGGCACTGCTTCTGAGCTATAAAGCAGAAGTACTGGAGCTTATTCCTTGAGGAGTTCTGCTTGAATGTACTTCTATGTTTTGAGTGCATGCTTTAGAGAAACATGTTACTTCCATTTTTTCCTTGTTTAATAGACACTTAATTTCAGTTTGGGGAGATGAATGGTGGTGATGGCTAGACACCAGTATGAATATCCTAATGCCATCACACTTCAACGTGGTTCAGATGGCAAATGTGTTCTATGTATATTCTATTACAATAAAATTTTAAAATGTGTCTCCTTCATACTGAGAAAAACGTGTATCTGTGACATTGTTTGAAAACATTATTTTCCTTAAAATAACTCTAAATATGATATGACTGTGCAATTAAATGCATTACCATAAAACATTGGTCAGACTTCAGCACAGTGCAAATGCTTAAAGCCACATTGGGATGCAGTTAAGAAACACAGCGGCACCAGCTAGCAGAGATCTAAGGGTGTGCTTTCATTTTACGCTTATCTTCATGACCTTATATAATGTAATGGTTTCTAGCTTGACTAGAAAGTTTAGAGATGACTTTTTATTGACTTTAGCCAAAGAAGGAGACGATTATTCAATAAAGACCATAAACATTAAGCTTCTGGTATTTGGAAGTTGTATTAGATTGAATTTCAGGTATTATGTGTAGAATAAAGTGCCTTTATTATGATCACTCCTCTCTTCGACTCTCTATATTTCCAGTTTAATGGCATAATAATAGCATGGCTGGATTTACTAGCCAGAGTTATAAATATGTAACATTCATTTCTAGGTAATATATTACACAGCTCTTTTATGAAGAAGTAGTTGCCCTTGACGTAAAAGTGGATATTTGATTTGAATAAGTGATTCTGAAATTTATGTGACACTCTTAGTTATCCTGTCCGCCCAGGTGCTAAAGTGCTGTTGCAAGATGTCAGAGTTGGATAAATAATAATTGGCCTGCAGGAATCTTTAGTCTTTATGATAGTTATTTTAAAAATTCAACTTAAAGCCCTTATGGCAGAAATGCTCTAATTTTTCCTGTACCTGTTGCTTACTCACATTTTACTGAAGAATGGCTTGTGCTCTGTTGACAAACTATCCCTCCTCTCTGGGGGATTTGCTAAAACTATCTTCATATACCTAGATGACTATTTGATTGCCATATATTTTTAATGTGATTCCATTTCGTTTAGAATTCAGCTATCTGAGTCACAAATTCATGAATACTGTTTCAATTCACAAAGAAAAGAAAGGACCACATAAATTCTCATAAAGAGAATTAGCTTAACATTATAACACAAATAGAGATCTTACCTTGTAATTTCCAGCAGAACTGCATAGAAGCCAAAAAGTTTAGCTTGCTGTCATAACCAGCTAGACATAAGTAGTGTAATATATGTTTTGTCCTGCAAAATCAGTTATGCATAATGAAAATACTATGTATATTCATGTTCATGAAGGAAATATAATCCGACTCCCTGTATTATGACATTTAATCCCAGCTCACTAGAGGATCTTCAATCCTGAGAAGTTTTGAAAGTGAAGAATTCTTACAGTTAGGTGAACC
Source organism: Peromyscus leucopus (assembly GCF_004664715.2). Classification (NCBI taxonomy): domain Eukaryota; kingdom Metazoa; phylum Chordata; class Mammalia; order Rodentia; family Cricetidae; genus Peromyscus; species Peromyscus leucopus. The sequence continues at coordinate 54,694,810 of NC_051066.1, read as the reverse complement.
ATGGGAGATGTATGTGGACACTCTTAGGGTCTTTGGTTCTTTCTGGTCCTTGCTGCCATCTTCCTATGGGCACTGTACCAAGCCAGGGCACCATTTACTTATTCACAGAATTGGATTAAGACCCATAGATGTTCCAACCTCTGAGAATATCTTAATTCAAAAGAAGAGTTATACTAACTTTTTAAAACCCATAAAGAGATGTTCGGTTCTATTATATGTTAGCTAGTACTGTTTGCCTTCCACACCCGTAAATTCCCCCATCTGAATCCAGCCAATTGAGGATCAACAATATCTGTGGGAAACCAGGTCTTCATGAGCAATGAACACATACAGAATGGCTTTCTTCTCATATTGTCTGAGCATAACAGGATGGCAACTGTTTATATTGTATATGGTTTAGAAATAACCTAGAAAAGCTTGAGAGTGTGTAGGAGGATTGTGTAGGCTATTTGCAGATACTATGCACATTGGGGATTTGGTTTCAAACATAAATTTGGGTACACAGAACAGGGCCTGGAACCAATTGTTCCTTATGCATTTAAAACATTATTGCTCATGCATAAACTGTATGCTGAGAAGAAAATAACTTATTTTTATAGTTTTTTTAAAGCAGTATTTGTTGAACAGTTGATTAAAGATGAACATAGGTTGGGAATTTCTCCCTTATGGATGCTCTCAGCATTTACATGAACCACATGTTAGGAGGCTAGTCCTGTTGACTCATGGGCTTGTTGAAACTTAGCCTGCTTTCTAGAGTTCTCTATTATGGACTTTCATATAAAGAGAGTAATATGATATGTCAGTTTTGAATAGCTGACTTCTTGAATTTTTAACCTTGTATTTTCAAGGCTTACCTATGCTGTAGCACATCTTAGTCCTCCTGTCTTTTCTCTTTATAGTGGAATAATATTCCATTGTATGGATATACCATCTTTGATCATTCATCTATCTGTTGATTGACATGTTCTCTGTTGGCTGAAACACCTGTTGTTTCCACCTTTGGGATGTTATAAATTCTATTGCTACTAACACACCTGTATAAATTTTTATGTCTACTTCTATTATAGTTTCTCTTGGGTATGTAATTAGAGGTAGAATTGCTGAGTTATAGAGTAAATCTTTGGCTAATTGTCAGACAAATCATCAGGCCATTTTTCAAAGTAATGGCACCGGTTTACATTGGTCCTGGGAATGTAAGAGGTCCTTCCTCCAGCTCAGCAGCTCTTACTGTTAACCAATTACTGACTCTCACCATCTTAGTGGTTAGGAAACAGTATTTCTTTGGGATTTTCATTTTTATGTCCATGATGGCCACTAGTGTCCTGTGCTTATTGAACTTTTCTTTATCAGCCTTAGAGAAATGTTTATTCAAGTAATTTCTCCATTTTTGTGTGTATGGTATATTGTGTGTTGGTAGGTACACACACTTGAATATGAACATGTGTGTGCCCTTTTGTGTGCACATGTGGAGGCCAAAACAGGACTTTGGGTGTCTTCCTCAATTACTTTCTACATCATTGCCTTGAGATAGGGTCTCTTACTCAAAGCTTGCTGTCCTAGTTGTGTTGGCTGGCCAGAAGTGCTGTGTTTGTAGGTGTGTGGAGCCAAACCTAGAAATCTATTGCTTCTGGGATTCGAATACAAGTTTTCATGATTGCAGAGCAAGTCTTACACTGAGCTATTTTTCCAACCCCCTTTCTTCACTCTTTAATACCTATTTTGTCTTTATTAGGGAGTTGTAATAATACAGAGTATCTCTCCAAATTCCATGTAGAAATTCTTTATCACATAGAATTTGAATATGTTTTTCCCATTCTGTGGTCCATCTTTACTTTCTTGTTTGTGCCCTTCACAGCATAACATTTTATAATTATGATGAAGTCCAGTTTATCTATTTTTTTCTTTTGTTGTCCATGCTTTTGGTGTCGGGATGTATTTTAGCTCTAAATAGACAAATTGTCAGTTCATGGCAATTTTATATCTTTTACTTAATAATTTAAGTATATATTTTACAAGTTAGTTTTATATTTTGATGAAATTAATGACTTACGTTTATACAGTTACTTCAGTGACATAAAGTCATAGTCAAACAAACAAACAAACAAAAACCCAAATATTGAGGTTGGGGCAGTGCAGCTGAAATCTGTTCAGAATTATTTCTAGTGTAACTGTAGACCTGTCATCTCTCCGTCAGTTTCATGCTGGTTGAGTTACTCTAACTGTATAAGTCTTTCAGGTAAAGTTTAGCAGTGAATTTAGGACCTGGCCACAACCAAAGTAACAGCTGTGCTTTGCCTGGCTACAGGTCAGCTTAGTTATGAGTTGGCAATGCTGTATGATAAAGTTTTGTGTAGAATTTAATAAAAATAGTGACTTGGAGCCATCAAGATGGCTCAATGGGTGGGACTGCCTTCTGTCAGTCCTGATGACCTACCTAAGTGGGAGCTTGAATCCTGAATCCTGAATCTACAAGGTAGAAGTAGAGAAAGACTCCAGTGAGTTCTCTTCTGACCTCCATAAGTTGCATATACAGTAAGTACATGCAAATAAAGAAGCTTGATATTTAAGAAAAGGCTTCTTCACTTATGTCTTAGTCAGTGTTATATTACTGTGAAGAGACACAATGACCAAGGGAGGTCTTATAAGAGAAAGCATTTAATCGGTGGCTTACTTACAGTTTCAGAGGTTTAGTCCATTACCAACATGGCAGGGAGCATGGCGGCATGCAGGCTGTTCTGGAAGCACTGACTGGGGTTTCTACATCTGGATCCATAGATAGAGAGAGACTTAGGGCTTGGCATGAGCTTTGGAAACTTCAAAACCACACTTTCTCCAACAAGTCCACACCTCTTAATTCTAATTCTTTCAAATAGTGCTTCTCCCTGGTAACGAAGCTTTCAAATATATGGGCCCATGGGGTGGAGGGGGGCATTCTTATTCAAACAACCACACTTTCTTAGAAAATAATTTAACTGGGTTCCCATCCTTAAATTCAGTATTATATAGACAACTGCTCTATTTGGATGTAACTAAGTTCCCAATTACCATGTTGAGATTTTTATTTGGCCATTCATGCTTTTGATGACATTGTCCTTCTTGTGAGAAAAACGGGCAAGTTGTTTTTATTTTTGACCTTGCAGAGTTACATGATACAAGGATTCAAGGTTGAGCAGAGTTCTTTTCTGTTCTTTTGTCTCTTACTATCCACAGATTAATATTACAGCCAGACAAAAGCCTGTTTTCCTCCTATTTGTTTGTCTTTGTCCTTGGGACCCCAGGATATACAGACCCAATGTCTGTTTACAAAGACGGGCAGCTATAGCTTTGTAGCTTCTGTCCATCTTTTTGTACCTGCAGTTATTTTATAAACAGCTTTTAAAGAGGTTACACACACTTCTCAGCTCCAGGAGCCACTCTGTGAAGTAGAAGAGGACGTAAAAATGTAGCCACTGAAGATCTGGCTTGCATTCATTACCAAGCACTGAGAACTTTGAAATTATGAAGTGCTTTTAAAATTATTCATTAAGCCTCTCTGTATTAGAAATAATTAACCATTACATTCTTCTCGCTGTTTTCAAGATGAGGCAATGTATTTGGTTGTATCAGCCTGTGAAGGCTAGAAAGTATAATTCATACTTAAACTGCTCATTTAAGGAACTGTGTATCATTGAGACATGGTATCTTGCTTCTGTTCCCTTTTCATTGAGGTCATTGAAGCATCTTGGCTGATGCCAGGAGTGACTCCTAAACGGGGCTTGTTGGATGGGTGGAAGGAGAATCAGAAATGGAGGCCAGACTGTTTCTCAAAGGGGATGTATGTTACACTGCAGACGTGCTTGGTACAAACAAGCTCTAGAGGACACTGTTTCTGGGACATTCTTATAAATATAAGCTATATTGAGCAAGGAAATATGTTTCTGTCTGACTAGAAATGCTGTAAACCAGAGCTCCCTGAAATATAGAGAGGCACATTTGATTGAATAGCTCTCAGGTAGAATCCAAGATGACACAGATGTCATCTTAACAGGCTCCTGGCACTGAGTGCTGTGTGGTGCCTGCTCCATACCTGGTAGCCAAGGTCCATGTGGGCCAGTCTTACAGTTGACCCCTTTGTCAGGACGGTGGTGGTGCACACCTTTAATCCCAGCACTTGGGAGGCAGAGCCAGGTGGATCTCTATGCGTTTGAGGCCAGCCTGGTCTAAAGAGTGAGATCTAGGACAGGCACCAAAACTACACAGAGAAACCCTGTCTCAAAAAAACAAAAACAAAAAAACACAAACACAACAAACAGTTGACCCCTTTGAGCATAGAAGCTGGAAGGTGAGAAAGTAGAGCTTGCCTTTGAGAAAGCAGATGTTTGCTTGTGGGTGCTGAGGGGCTATGGAGGAAGTTCTAGGAGGCACAGGACAGAGGCACTAACTGTAGTGACCCCTGGCAAACCCTCACAGATAGAGCAGACTTCCTCTAACTGACAAGCATTCTTCAGGAGGTTGAAAGTACTTGGACAGGCAGATAAGGAAAGGAACACTACATTTTTAGTGGTATGAATGACAGTTTCAGCAACAAGTTTTTGAAGCAGACACAGGACAGGAATTGATGTAGCAGTCGTGCCTAGGAAAGAATACTGGGAGACAAGCTGCTACTGAAATGCAGGACTGTGGTGTTAACTCTTCCTGGTTGGCTGTGAAGAAACATCTATTCAGCTCAGATAAAACATCAACAACAGATCAAAGAAATGGTTCCACCCAAGGATAGATTGATGAACCAGTGAACTTAATTAGGGTTACTTAGAGAAACACAGGCAACTTGGGGGCAGCTACATCAGCAAAGAAAAATAGTAGCCCCCCCCCCAGTTAACCAATGGTATATCCCTGGAAGGGGTGGGCCTCTTCTTCTAGTGCACTGCCTCATGGGTCCCCCTCTCAGCCTTAAATTATGTGTATGGTCGCTGAGTGGTCACGGAGCAGAGTACTGACCTCTTTAGCACTTTGAGATAAAGCAAATGCAAGCCAGAGTACGCAGTTACAATTGACTTGCAGATAAACAAAAATGACTCTTAGTAGAAATATGTTCTGTGGGCACTGATAATCAGGTACAGTGTAACACGTTTATATGTAAAAATTACATGTCGGTGTTGTTGATTCGAAATTCACATTTCACTAAACACCTTATCTACATTTAACCGTAGACATTTCAGAACTTTAACTTAGCAGGGAGAGGTGCAGGTGAGAAGCATCTCTTGGGCTCGTGTTAGCCTTGTGTTTGGAATGTAGGCTCCATCCGAATGAGCTTTGGTAAGCCTTTGGTTTTTACTGTGTCTGGGAAATTTCCATCAGTGCATGACCCCAACGGTAAGTAGTTATTGAATGAGTGAATGAAGGTAATGGTTTAAAAGATCAAGACGTGTCCTGCCCAGTAACGAACAGAACTGACATTTCAATATGTGTTCATAAATACATGGACAGATAAAGGATTACATTACTTTCTCAGCACCACAGATGTTGAGTAAATGTCTCAAGAAAGTTCACGGGGCAAATCTGGTACAAAGACTGGGTAAAGTGTTGAAAGTGAAATTCTTCTGCACACTGTCAGTTGTACATCACTAGCTCATTAGAATTTTGAAGAGTAATTCTCAGGACTTTAGTTGATTAATAATTTGAGGATTTTAAGTGTAGCGTGTAGCACAGACTGATGTGATTTGGAATATATTTCGAAGCAAAATCACTTCAGAGCTCATTTTCACCAAAGGGAAACACGGCAGAGGCGCTGATTGCTGGAGTCCTGCTGCAGCCCGCTGGCTGCTGCCAAGGTGAGTACAGGTGGAGTTCATCACCATCACCCTCGTCTTCATCCAAACGTAAATCAGCGGAGAGAGCTGATTGGGCTCTCCTAGGTTTAACCACCTCTGATACAGCGATAGTCTTGAAAGTGAGAACCGTGACAAGAAAATGTTTGATGGAGTTTGGAGAGAGCAAGTGCGGGTGACACCTGTTCCGGGTTCACCGTAAGCCATCCCACTACCTAAGGGACAACGCTCAATCTGATGAGTCCAGAGAGGAAGGCATTGGGCCTTCCTGCTTCTGGCGAGGAAGCCGAGGCAGAGAGAAGGAAGTAGTCATCTGATAAGAGTGTGTGTTAAGAAAATGGAATTTAAACTTGAGTCTGTTCTGATACACTGCATACCAACTTCTTAGAATTCTAATAGAATTTCAAAAATACATAGACTTTTATTTTTAAAGTAATTGAAAATGATTACAAGTTTATCGTACACCATGCCTCCAGCTTTGAGCTCACATGAAAATATTAAATAGCCTCTGATCCTGGTCACTACTGCAATCTCTCCGTTCTCATATTTTCTCCCCTCCTCTGCCTTATTCAAGAGGGTGGGAGATTCCTTCTGCATTTCCTCAGGGTGCTGCCACCACCTTACCTGGGCCAGTCCTGGGCAGGCAGTAGATGATGGACATGTGTAGAACAGATGACAGGGACATAGTAAAGGCAATATTTTCAAAGGTATGACCAGCATGAAGCGGGTCAATGGGAGAGTGGATTGGGCCAGCGACTAGCCACATCTGGAATCACTTCTGGAGAAACAAAGGACTCTAGAGAGAAGTTACTAGTTAATGATGAGGACTAACATCATAGGAGAGGAACAGGCAGGAGATAAGGGGCTGCTGATTTCCAGAAAGTACACCGCCAAATTGCTGCCTGTAACAAGATACTGACCCAAAGTCCAGGGTAAAGCAAACAAACACATGCTGGCCTCATTTCTCTGCCTTTGCATGATCTTTCTGGGGCCAACAGTGATGCAAGCAGAAGCCAGAGAAGAAGGCGCCCACTGTGTCAGTCCACAGTACCGGTCTCCCAGTTATGTCTCAAAGTAGAGAAGAGGGAATATAAATCTAAAAACATAATAATAGAAACATATAATTATAATAATATAAATACAGAATTAGACTCCTAATGGTATTTCTTTCAAACACCATTCTCCCTAAGAAGTTAACAGACCCTTCTCCACAACAGAGGTACTTTCGAATGGTATTTTAAAAGCCACTTGTATTCATTTTATTATTCCTTGAAGTATAATCATAATGTGTCATCCTGCAGATATACAACAATGTAGAATCTCAGTGAAGTTGGGAGCAATGTCACGCAATGTTACACTCAAAGCCCAGGAAGGATTCTCTTCACACACAGTCAACCCGTGACATCTACATGGGTTTGGGTCCAGAATCCCCAGCAAGTACCAAAGCTCACAGATGTTCAAACCACTTACATAAAATGGCAAAGTATTTGTGTAAAACTTACATATATCATTCTGCATACAGTACACTCCAGATTAATTATAACAGATGGTACAATCTAAGTGTTGGAATGAGAGTCATTTTACTGTATTGTTTATGGAATAATGGCAAGATGGAAAGGCTACACATGATCAGTCCAGGCACACCTGTCATCACCTAACTGCATAGTACAAGAAGGAGATGGGGGAACAAAAGCTTGAATAGTGGGGCTAAGAGGGTCCTGGGATCTTGAAAATGGTGAGAAGCTGTTTGCCTACACATCTCTTCTTCATTTGTGTGGAGTTAGTGTAGTGCTTAGCATGTGGCAAATGTAAGCTTTTCTTATTTAGAACTTTCTGAGATTAAGAAAAATTTTGATTTGTGCTGAGTTGAAGACATGTATGGGGTAACTAGGAAATTGGAAGATAAACTCTCTGAATGTTCTACATATATTTGTTGATGGTTAGAAGAAAATGCAGCGGTTAGAATCTAGACAACACTTTTTAGTCTTTTTTTTTTTTTAATTGACAGGAAATTGTGACATTTATCATGGTTCCATGAGTGTAATAGTCACTTGATGAGATCTAGAACCCTCTGGGAGATGGGCCTCTAGACATGTGTGTGGGAATTAATATTGATTAGGTTAATTGGGGTGGGAAAGCCCAGTCACTGTGGGCGGCACCATTCCTTGGGCTGGGATCCTGCACCGTGTAAAACAGAAGACGGGTTGAGCACAGCATTCATTGCTCTCTGCTTACTGACCTTTGATGCAGCCTCAGGCTCCTCCATCATGACTTCCCAGCCATGATGGAGCCAAAGTAAACCCTTCCCTCCGTAAGGTGCTTCAGTGTCACAGCCATAAGAAAAGTATCTTAGACACGGAGGCCAGATCAGATGAGGAGAGTCAATGAATATGGTTTCAGTCAGATAGAATTAAGGTCAAGAGATGCATTGATAAAAGTTAGTGCAATATATTGCATTTTTTCAAAGAGGTATGGGGGTAGATGTGAAGTATGTTATGGAACTTTTGTGCCAGGAACAGAGAAGTCCTTCAGTTCCCCCTATTTTTTTCCAGTAGAATCTAAGACAAAGTTGGCCACAGTGTTAGTGATGTGGGCACTGTGACCCTGAGAACATGAGAATATGCTGTGACCCAGAGAGGCTTTAATAAAGGATTTTACTTGCTTTTCTTGAATAATCAGAATGATGTCTGAAACAAAACAACATTTCAGAAAGTTCTTTCCCATTAGTTTCTCCATATATCCCCAAACTCCTGAGGCCTGTCTCTGGCCTGTCTCCAACCAACCCCCCCCCCATCTCTATTTTCTATTTTCTCCCTTCCTTTTATTTCTGTATCGTAAAAGCCACAGAAGACTTGCCTTATGACAAAGCCATTCTAGAGGGCAGATAAGGGTAAGAAAGTGAGCTGGAAAAAGCATAACCCTTTTTAATGGGGCATGAGAAAAGCCTCCTGATGTTCACACAGTATCTGCAGAAGAGGTGGTGCCAGCCCTACTTATAAATGAAGGGTATAGAGTCATAGCTTAAAGTGGGATGACTGGAGTCTGCCCTGTTTGTGAAGCAATGCTGTACCTCATAGGAGTTGAACAGATACTTTCAAAATACTTGCGCTAACTGGGTGGTGGTGGCACATGCCTTTAATACCAGAACTTGGGAGGCAGAGCCAGGCAGATCTCTGTGAGTTTGAGGCCAGTCTGGTATACAGAGCAAGATCCAGGACAGGCACCAAAACTACACAGAGAAACCCTGTCTCGGAAAAAAAACAAAAACAAAAACAAACAAACAAACAAACAAAAAAACAAAAAAACACTTGTGCTAGCATGCATATCTCACGTTATATTTTCTGCTTAACTCATATTTTATTGCTACTTTATGGGTAAGTATATTTAAGTTCTGAGAGTATTTCACATCTTGCTACCCCATAGTTAGCATACACAGGAGCTGTAACTTGAGCCCCAGGCCATCTAAATACACAGCTATTTAAGTAGGTGTCACCAGCCCCCGGCTTCTCCTTTGTTATATTGTACACTAAGAACACAAATTTATAATATTGACATAGTTAGCTTCTTAGTTGTTAACTGGATAGTTCTGCAGGAACATTGTTTATAATCAAAAGGAAATATCGATGGGGCTGGAGAGATGAATTATCTTTTAAGAGTGTTTGCTGGTCCTGCCAAGGGCCTGGGTCCTGTTCTAAGCATCCATGTGCAAAGGCCCACAACTGCCTGTAACTCTGGCTCCAGGAGACCCAATACCTTCTGGCTTTGTGAGTACCTCACACATGGACACAAACCTACCCACAGACACACATACATGTATATAAAGTTAAAATAAAAATAAATCTTTTAAAAGAGGGACTGGAGAGTTAGCTCAGCAGTTAAGTGTATTTACGGCTCTTGTAAAGGACCTGGATTCTTTTTCCATCATCCACATGTTGGCTCACAACCATCTATCATTCCAGTTCCATTCCAGGGTGGCTAGACACCCTCTCTTCTCTAAAACAACCCCAAAACTGAGTTCATTATCAAAAAAAAAAAAAAAAAAAAAAAAAAAAAAAAAAAAAAAAAAAGCATCCACATGACAGGGCCTGCTGAGACTCAGCATGAATGGTGCTGATTATTCAGTAAGTGATACTAAAATGGAGCCATAAAGGTCATGTCTATATCTTTGAAATAGAGGAACTTGGGCTTTGTGATATGAGTCAAGAGAGTGACAAACAGCAAGTTTCTCTGGCAACCAAGATTCAGATAATAGCATCATTTCTTAGCCAGTTTTCAGGCTCAAATGACATTGATGGTTACTAGCATCACCTTAAAGATCCTGTAGTGATAGTCAAGCCCCTTGGGGAACTTCTAATAGTTTGAATCAATTATTTCATGATTGGCTCTCATTTAGGCACCCATGGAAATTCCTGATAGCCCTTAATCATGTCCAATAACATCAACTAAGGAGAGAAAGTATACTGCATCTGATGGGAAACATGGCTGTGATAACTTTGTGAACAGTGAGTTCTAATATGAAGCTGGCCTGCAGGTTACTAAAATGACTGAAATGAGGAGCTGTTGGAGCTGCGTGATAGAGACTTGGCTTGAATACTCAAAAGAGTATTGGTGGACATAGAAATTTGTGAAATAACCCATATAAACAGATCTGTCAGCTTAGGAAACTTTAAGATGTATCTTTCTAACATTTTGGGTTTTTTTTTAGATGAATTCTACTCATAGTTTTAGCAGATTGTGTTTAATTTTAACATGTCTGTATATCTTGGGTAATTTCTGGTGAGAGGTCCTATAAGGTTACTTAGATTTTGTTTTGTCTTATGGGAAGACATGCTGGGGAGCTGTGGCTTTAAGATCAAGGACAGTCTGAGAGTGTTCTGTCTACCAGACTATTCTTCCTGTTCTTTGCCCTTCTGCCTTTCCCACAACCTCATTCTCCAGTGTTGAGACTCAAGTATGTAAGAAGGTGTTGTTGCTTGGTACCATACCTTTGAGCCTGCCTTTCCTCGAGTCAATTGCCAATGTCAATCCACTTTTTTTCAGACTGGCATCTCTTAGCAGGGTCACTTTAACTGAATCAATCACTGGGGACACAGGAACTGGATCTACTCAGGAACTCACAGCATGGAGCATTGTTTGCTCAAAAAATAAAATGGCCCACAGAATACACTTCAGCTATACAGTGGGAGCTGAGAAGATTTGAATTTCAGGCTCTCTTCAGAGGCCTGTGGAAGCAGAGACAACGGTATGGGAAGATGGGGCTCTACAGAGCTGTGGAGGGGGCACAGACGTGAACATAACTGGTTGTAAAAATGAAATCGGGACCCAGATTAAGGGAAGGAACAATGTTATAAGATGAAGATTTGTTCTCTCTCCCAACAACAATAGATAAAAGCTTTTTACAACCTTTGCCCCAAGTAAAGAAAGCTGCATTCTTTTCTTAAGAGAGGATTTCTTTGCCTCATCTGTCCATGGTCATTTGGCTCTGTATTCTGCACCCATGGGGAGGAAGGATGTGCAGTAGATCCAGTTCTTCCAGTGATAGACGAGAAGCAAAGAGCACAGCCCATTGTGGTGGATAGGAAACATCATGGAGACCAAACAGGAAGGCTCGGATGGAGCTCCAAGACCATGCCTCCTACCTAGAGACCTGTGCCCTCCAACCCATCCTAGCTTCCAGTTTTCACTTCCCAAAAGCCACTCCAAATTTTGAACCCACAAATGAATTATGTCATTCATTAGATTAGAACCTTGATGATCTGCCATTGGAGATACTTCATAGTCATCCCAGCTGTGCTAATCTTAGCTTTCCTAATCTCCTAGGCATTCCTAAATCCATTCAAGATGATCAAAGTGAAAGAATGTGTCTATCTGAAAGGAGGGAAGAGATGGCCTTCTAACCTCTTTCTGACTATTAGAATCCCCCTGGGTGGGGTCTTCCACACAGTTTTTACTCTGGGGCATATTAGTCTTTGAGGCTAGCTGACAAATGAAATACAGGGAATTTTATTATAGCAGCATGGAATCCACCTCACCCATGTTTTTGCTAAATGCAGTTTGCTTTAAAAGAAAAATAAAAAGTGTGATCTGGTGAGTAGTTCAGGGAGTGAGAGCATGTACAGTGCAAGTACAAGGATCCAGAACCCACAGCAAAGTCCAGGCTCAGCTGTGGGGGGCTGTAACCCCAGTACTGTGGGCCTCCATATAGGAAGATCACTCCTGTTGTTGGTTACCAGCCTAGCTCCATGTGATGAAGCAAGACACCCGATATCTCCTGTGGAGTACACAAACACACACACACACACACACACACACACACACACACACACACACACACCACAGCATATAATGTATGCACCAGGTGGTAGATTAAGATTGAACTTTGTAAGAAAAGCCTAATAAGGAAGGAAGGAGACCTGACATTTTCAGAGCACCTACTGTTTTCCTTGGCACTGGAAATATCCACTTTCAGGTAGTAAAATCTCATCTTCACCACACTGTCAGGATGATTGCCGTTTCTGCAATCAGAATGTTGTCCATGAGTGGGTACTGGCTTTCATCTCTCCTTCTGCAAGACTATATAATGATTGCACTTTTTAATTAGGAGGGCAATGATGCTGATACGAAGAAACTCAGTGCAATGAACATTTTATTATTAGAGATAAAAATTAATCCTCAATTCCTTTGGCCTTTTAATTGTTAACTGTGGACTCAGCCAAATGTGGAGGCTGAAGAAGCATCAAGGGATAATGTAATTGCAACTCTTCAAACAATTGTATCTGTCTGGAGAATGAAGATTGATGATCTGGAAACTGGATCGCATTGTTTCAGTAGTAGAATTATGGGCTTTGCCTGTGGCTATTAAGAGAGCTTTTCAAAGAAACTTTTTACCAAAAGGAAAAAAAGTGATACTTGTTAGATGAAGAAAATTTAATTCAGCCACTTTTCATTAAAGAAGGCCAGAAACTCTAATTCCCAAGTTCATAGTTGACGGAAGGCCCCAGAGCAGTAATTATCCATTTTTCAAGTTTCCTGATAGAAAGCTCTTCAATTAGATATAGACAAGGGAGAAATTATGGTAAAAAGGAAGGGTATTTTGTCCTTCCTAAAGAGCAGTAGGAAAATAGAGACTCCATAACAATGTTAGGAGATAATTATATTAAATGAGTTAAGCACTTTGGATTATCTTAAAAGATGTTAAATTACTTTCAGTATTGCTGTTCCATTCAAAGTGCTTAAAATTTTAATTCAGAAAATAAACTCGCATTCAGTATCCATTTATGTTTGCTAAATTCTCAGGGAGGGTGGTTGTCTTGGCATCTTTGGGAATCTCTTCTGGGAATAGGTTATTCTGTGTGTGAACACGGCAGTTTGTTCTGTGGCTCAGGAAGTGAATGCTGGAAATGTAAACTGATGTGTCATGATTTAAGACTGATTAGTTGTCTCCCTCTTGGTCCCAGTGTTATCTGACAAGCACTGTTTGCATGACCATTTTTCCTTCTGCTCTCGTTGTGGACATATGAGGTAAAGGTAGATGAGAGTTTACAGTATGATTGGTTTGGTACGAAGGTGTGGCCGAGGGCCGTCGTGGATTAGTATCTTTGGCAGGAAATGCCCTCCTCTCTCTACAGCCACATAATGGAAGCATATGAATATTTTATTTTACCTTTTAAAAGTGCAACACTCAGGAGGTGAGCATAAGTAATGAAGCCTTTCCCATTTTGTTTAGGATACAATGTCTCTTGTTACCTAGTGCTGAGTAGAGACTAGAGGTGACTGTTGACCTCAGCAGGGTAAAATGAAGGCCATGCTACATGTGGGCCCACCGATGAACTACACTCTGTGTGCCTTAGGAATTGTGTGTGATTGGAGCACACAGATGATTCAGAACACATATTTAGAATGCAGTTGTGGAGACCTTGCTTGAATTGTATCTGCTGATAGAGAAGCTTGCCAGCAGGGTGTGAGTATGCAGAGTAGGTTCTGAAAGCTGGGTCTTGAAAACCCATTTATATTTACTTATTAGTGCTGTTATTGAGGAAGATTTCAAGGGCCATCATCCTTAAGTCTACAACATTTCTTATTTTAAAAAAAGTAAAGGAATGTCATAGGAAAATGATAGTAAAAGTGATGAAATTGTGGAATCAAGTAAAACTGGAAACAAACAAAAACAATTTATCTTCTTAGCATGGTTCATTCCTGTTTTCCAGATAGAAAAGGCAATGTCTTAGTTAGAAAAAGAAGTGAATATTAATGATTTATATTAGAAAAAGTAACATGTATTAATTATCAGGGTTGTTGTACGTGTACCTTTGATATCCTGCCTGGATGTCCTGGATCTCAGTATGTAGATCAGGTTGGGCCTTGACGACAAGCAAGATCCATCTGTCCTGCCTCCCGAGTGCTGGAATAAAGGTGTGCATCACCATATCCAGCTTGTGTATCATCTCAGAAATCTAGATATGAAAATGATAGCAGAAATTAAACATGAACAACTTCTGTGACCACTGGTATCTCATCTTAATTCTATGTTTGACTTTGGGAGATGCATTTTTTTAAAAAACAAAAATGAGATGTAGTAATTCCTACTATTTGATAGGTATTGTGTCACAATTTTATAGAATATTTGTCTATAAGTCATTACAAGACATTCATAAAACGAGACTGAGAGGGGGAATAGCTGGCATTGTGCATAGCCAGCCACTCCTCCCCATACCTATAGGGGTGATGGTCAGTTCTGTTCAAGGCCCTTGTTCCCCAGTACCTGAAATTCCATCTCAGGATCAGTTTCAGCTATCTAGGATACCAATTCAACCTCATACAGTAGAAAATTATTTCTTTAAATAAAAGATGAAGGGACTGGAAAACCTTACTAGTGAAGGAGTATTTTTCCTTTTGGATTTAGGAAGACTGAGAATTCAGTGGAATTGTAACAGAGGGGTGGACTGATGAGGAAATTATACAGTCCTGCTGTGCCATCATCTGTCCGCATTCTAGATAATAGGTTCATCAGAGAGAAATAACCATGGAGGGAAGGCAAAAGACTTCAGAAAACTGAAAGTGCACAAAAACACAGTTGCTACGAGTCGCCAACCAGAAAGACCTGTTTTACAGCTAAAAGGCTGTTTACTTCACATTTGTAGCAAGAACAGGAGAAAATGGAAAGAAGCCTTCCGAATGATACATAGGCCCTGACAATCATGCTGAACCAGCATGTGGAAACTGGGGCGGGGTGGGATTTAAAGCAGGAAAGAAACTTTTAAAATGCATTCTGAACCCATAAAAGGGACAGGGGTCACCAAAGAGAACGAGGCAGAGAGGTGGAACATTGAAAGTAAGGACAGGCTCCCTGATACGAAAATGACTTCTGGAGATATGTACTGAAGGGTTTGAGGGACATAGAACTTCTTGTGTGACTTTGTCACATGTGCATATATGACCTTAGCATCACAGATTAAAAAACATGACTGATTAAGAATAAGACTTAAATATTATTGGCCTGCCTGGGAAAATAGTGTCTCACAGAAATTCCTAAACACCGGGATCTTTTTACTTACCTAATTTATTCATGTGTGTGCACATGTTCTGTTGTACACACACGTTTGCAAGTGCCTGTGGAAGCTGGAAGCCAGTGTGAGATAGATCCCTTGAAGCTAGAGTAACTGGTACTTGTGAGCCCCTGGATGCTGGAATCCAAAGTCCATTCCCTGTGATTGAACAGTAAGCACTTTTAATGGCAGAGCCATCTTTTGAGAAATAACTCTGACAGAGTTATTTTTAATGACTACAAAGTGTCCTGCTTCATGAATATATCATGTTTAATAAATTTTTATTATTTGACATTTATGTTACACTGTAACATTAAATTATGCTGTAAATATTCTTATAATTAATGTTATAAGTGGAAAATAACGTATCAGTATTTGCCTGCTTCAGATAAACCCCTATCGATTGTGTGATGATGAAATAGAGAATGCCCATTTTTTTACGTTGGTAACTTTGCCAAACTTTCTCCCATAAAGTCTCCACTGTGATTATTAATGGAACAGTAATGTTCTGTGTCTTCAAACACTAGATTGAAGACATATCATCGGTTTTCTAAAGCTTTGGATTACTTTTTTTTCTAATGGTGCAGATGATATCAATTAAGTCACATGAACCCTTTGTCCTGGAAGCCATTGTGATCAAAGATATGCAATTAAAAAGTACCACATGGAAGCAAGAGCTACATTCTGTAGTGATCAAAGAGTATTTAGAGTGATTGTAGTCATCAAATAATTTTATACCAAAGTATTCTAATTAAGTCGTCTAACCACAGTTACGATTATCTCAGTCATTATTTCTAACATTACATACCCATTAGAAAGGACGTTAACACTTCTTTTCTCTAAGACTAGAAAGATCAATAACATAAACTCAGAGCATAAGACCCCCATTAGCTTCTACCCCAGGCAAGAGGTAGAATGAAACACAGTGTGTTCCTTAATAATCAAGAAAACTGGTTCAGAGGGAGAGGAAGGAGCTAACAGAGAGGGTAGTGGTGGTGGTGGTAGTGAATACAATCACAATACATTGGTATATGTATGCAACTGTTTAAAAGTTGTTTTGTTTCTTTAAAACAACAGTGGAGATCCTTTATGGCTTGAGTTTTATCACATGGCTACACCTAGCTTCAAAGGTAACTAGGCTTTACATATATTTAAAAACTGATTCATTCTGTAAGGAAGGAATAGATATGTATTGAGTGGCTGTGAGCACTTGCCATAGTCCTGGGCACATAGGAGGAGGAAGACGGAGGTAGGATCAACACGACAAGACAGAATCTCACATATCTAATATGGGAAAACAGCTGGGTCCTAAGGAAATCATACATGTTTCTGTTCCAGAAAAAGCTTGTGCCGTCTAGCCTTACTGTGCCTGTGCTAGTTTTCGGTTTGGTTCAGTTTGGTTTTGACTTTGGGTCCCTACCCCCATTTGGTGCTGCAGTTTCTCGTTAGAATGAAAGAAAGACTGTTGACTCTGCTGACGTTCATTGATGCTCAACTCTCCCTAGGTTCATTCTCCTGATGGCGCGTGCCTTTCTAGATGATTGCAGAAGGCAGCAGCTGCAGGTTTGGCTAGCACTCTAGAAAAAGAAACACGTCTTCCTCACAACTGCAGAAAATAAAGCAGTGCTTTGAAATCTCCAACTGCATATGAAAATACCCTATAGAACAAGAGAGAAAAATGAATCTGTGCCGATTGGTCTGTCTGTTTTCTGTTTGTCAGAACAGAAAGGAGATTCTCAGACAGCTGAAGGTCTTCAGGCACCATCTCGACTGCCCTGTTTTCAGTTCTTGGTTCTGCCCTCCTCCATTCTGTTTTCCACCAAGTCACGTGATAGGCAATTAGTAGCTCTTTTCAAATAAAAAAATGTTTATTTGTTTTTCTGATTTACCATTATGACACTGTTTTAGCTTTTATAGTAAACAATAAAGAAGCCTTATAAAGTTTCTCTCAGAACTTCATTCTTTTCAGAAGTAAAGTTCTACTTCTTCTGAATGCCTAAACTGACGTTTCTATTGCCAATTATTTTATCTAGAACCATTCCTTTAATTCCATTTCCTCTTTGGGAGGAGGACTTCGCACAAGACACAACTTTAATAGGCTGTCATCACATGGGCAACAGGGATCTTGGCAAGTAGCTATTAACAGTGTAGACAGAAACCTGGAGTGTGACGGTTTTAGACTTCTTGAGTGTCTTGATGCTATTTTCATACGCTAGGAGTGTAAACTATATTTAGATCTTGCTGACTGGAGTGAGTACACATCACTTTTGCAGACAATGCTAGATTTATTTGTGGATTTTTTGTGAAGCTGGGGAAGCAGTTACAGCTCCAATCCCTTCTAACACCACTTCACTAGCCTATGCATTTAAGGACTGTTTTGATTTGCATGCAGCTTGTTGTTTTGTTTCAGTTTTGTTGTCCTAAAGTAGTTACTGATATTTGCTGTGTTTCTTATTATTGCATTTTATTTTTATAAATGTAACATTATGCTAAAAGTCAAATTTTCACATTCAGTCCATATTACTCTCTAGGTATGAATCTGTTCAGTGGTTTCTTGACCTTGGTGTTATTGGCATTTGGTTCACAGAATTCTTTGTGATGGGAGACTGTCTTCCACACTGTAGGATGTTTGGCATCATCCCTGGGCTCTACCCGTTAGATATCAGCAGCAAATCTTTCTTTCCAGTTGTTTCCAGTTAGGGCACCAAAAATGTCTTCCTATATTGCCAAACAAGCCCATAAGAGGTAAAACACAACTCTTCTGATTGACTGAAACCAATGTCCACTGTAATCATCTCTCATTATGGTTAGGGTTCAGGGAACCATTGCCATGGCTCCTGCAGGGTCATCCTCACTATATCCCATCTTATCCCTGGACCATTCTCTGCAATGTAGTCAGAATGGTCTTTGCAAGATCTAAATTTTATAATATGACATTTAAAAACAGTGCCAGAGATCTCCAATGCTGTAGTACAAAAATTGAGAACTCTGAATCAGCCTACAGGGCTCATCCTGTTGGACTCAGGAGTTCCTCTTGGCTTTGTCTCAACCCATTTTCTCTCGCCAGCTCAGGCATTACTCCCGCCCTGCTTCCTCTTGCCATGTCTTCCCCTCTCCACTCATACGTTCCATTAGCATTCAACCTTCTGTTATGGCTTCATCCTCAAGCTACTCGGGCATTTTTATTTGATAACTATAAGTTAATCAAGGCCATTTAGATTAGAACCAATTATCTAAAAACCAATTGGCCAAAGGGAAAATTACTGAACTAAACCACCAACTATATTGAAAAATCTTTGACTTTCTCTTCACCATTTACAACATTTTCTCTAGCTGGTTTTGCCGGTTAGGCAGAGTTGTGGTGATTGATGGAGGCTGTCAGTTCAGAGCTCGGGGATATTAGTGCTGTCGGGTTCTCGTCTTACTTCCGGGCTTTGTCTCCCCCATCCACTTGTTCTTTTCTGAGACTAGAAAGCTAGCCCCATCATGTGCTAACCTGGGTCACTAACTAACAAGTAACTGGGGTTGGATTCACATTAAAATTAGTTAACATGCAATTATGACAACACAATGAAACGAAATCATCAAACCCATGAAAGCAGTCCACACATTTGCATTACTTCCAACTTTATAAGTTACTAAAGAAACACACTTTTGTAAGTTGTTGCAGTTTATAAATTTAGCAGTTTATCCCTTGGGATTAAAATAGGGGGAATCCTAGAAATCCTAAAATATTTGAAAAATAGTAACTTTAAAAGGATTCCGTAAGAATTGGTGTTAAGCTGCATTCTAAATATGATGTTTATACTATAGACAAATGCAGCTCTCTCCATTAATCAGGGAAGTTTCTCTTCACAGGCAACAGCAGAGAATAGAGAAACTTGTCATTGCGTGTGGTGCTCAGAATAAGTGATGCTTGAGTGCTCAGCCCTAAATAGGGTGTTTTTACCCCTCCCTCCAAGGCTGAGGAAAGCATCGCAGAAGAGGGCGTGGAGAGAGTATAAGAGCTAAAGATAGAGAGAAGAGCTGCAAAATGCTATCTACTGGGCATGACACAGCCCCTGCAAATATGACCGCATAGCAGCTGCGCTTGCCTACCCTGGGCCCGCACAGTACTGGAACATTCAGGAGCCGCACAGCGGTAAGGGAACAGTTCGTGAAAACACACCCCTCCTATTGGCTACTGGTGGAGTCCAGGTGAGGGACAGTTACCATCTTCAGTGGTGTTACCCAGTGGTGAACCCACCGGGCTCCAGTGAATGGTTTAAAACTTGTAATCACACAAGACAGAAATATGTATGGGAAAGGGACCTGTAGGAAATAGGGGGTGGGGTTACGGGGATGGGAGGGAGATTGGAGGAGGTAAGCAAGAGTTAATACAATGCACTGTATACATGCCTTAAGTTGTCAAAGAACAAATTTAATGGATTGAAAAGACTAAGAAAATTTAAAAGGAAAGCATGGATATCAAGAGATTACCCATATGAATGAAATTTGAGTTATAAGAATAATTATTTCATAATATAACTAAGTCAACTATTGCTCATAACTTTTGACAAATCTAATAATCCTTAGAAGGGTCCTGAAACAAAAGGCATTTTGTTGCTACAGCCAAGAATATGGCACAGTTGTTCCACGGCAGTTCTACATTGATTTGATGAATACATTTATCTAATCTGTCTCCTTCACTGCTCTATAAACTCCGTGAAAGCAGGAACTGTGACCAGTTCAGCTCATCAGTTATCTATGGAACTATTGTACCCGACACATTGCTGATGTTCATTTGAATATTGTTGAATAGAAAAATAAGTTCTTGAGAGGAATGGAATATTCTCCTTCATTTACAGCCTTGCAAGCCTCCAGCTTTAAGAAATTTATTAATAAGACTATATAACAGAGTTTTATCAACATGAAAGGTGGCATGTGCCTGTAATCCTAGCACCTGAGAGGGTGGAGGCAGGAGGATCAGGAGTTCAAGGTTATCCTTAGCTACATCACTACCAGCTTGGGTTACATGAAATCCTGTTAGAAAAGCAGAAGTATATAAATGTATTCTATATAAACTTTGTTATGTTTTGCAATGACTATACGTTTTTACTTTGCTACTGTATTCAAGTGAAGTAGCTTGGTTATCAAGTTCAAGGAACTTCCCTAATAAGGATGTTTTAACATCATTGTTAGAAAATAATGTGTTCAGATGGAACTAGAATTTTGCTGTCTTTAGTTAGAGATTCAAATTAATTCTTTGCACTGATGTTTATACTGCAATCTGGGTTAATCTTATTCTGAGTGTGTTAGAGTGAATATTCTGTTCTCTTTTAAGGAGCTAAAAAAGACCAAAAAAAAAAGACAACTGAGTGCAGGCTGGACCTCACATGTTGATTTTCTTGGTTTGGGGTTTCTTTATCCAGGCGGGTAGTGATAACCTAACTCTTGAACCAAATAAGGATAAGGCTTTGTTGTAAATCCAAGGATGGGCCCGCCAGGTCCCAGCAGATAATTCCAGCCATATGATGACACAGATACCTCTGCTAACTCAGTGGGTCACAAAATCAAACCAAAAGACAAAGGACTGGTGGGGAGGAGGGAGGTGAAGCCAGGGAAGGAGAGAAAAGAAAATTGTGGTGGTGAGAAGAACCAGAATGCATTCACGTCTATCAAATGGCCACAGAACAATTTTAATTAATGCAGAAAGGAGAAGGTGAATTCAGTACAAGCACCATTGTTCTCTTCTAGACTGAGGAGGTCATGTGACCAGCTGCTTTAAACCCCGGCTGCCCGGACTTCCCTGCCATGATGGGCTTCCAGATGAACTCTTCTTTCCTTAAAAATAAACCATATGAATTTACATGAAGTAAATTATATTCCAGTAAGCACAAATATTCAAAACCATGTTTTCTAATGATTTTAGGTTGTTGCTTCTATCCATGCCCTTGAAGATTCCTATGGCCTTGTGTGTGGTAGAGGATGCATAGTGGCATGCTGTTTAACTCTCCTCACACCCCTGTTCAACAGCATCATGACAGAATTGAGAGTGAAAGGACTATTTATACAATGATGTGGCAAAGGTCATCTTGTAAAAGTTAGGATTTATCCCCTCTGGAGAGCTGATGGTTCAGCCTTTCCTACCATACCATCATCATTATCCCTTTTAAAAACATTTTGGAGGCTAGGACTGTTGCTCAGTGGTAGAGCCCTTGCCCATGGGTCTGTCGCCAGCACTGCATTCTTAAATAGATGCAGATAGACAGTAGGGATAGAGAGATAGATGTTGATGTAGATATATGCCAGAATTTGATTGTTCGGAGGGCCGGAAATCATGTAGAAAGCCTGAATTATATAGGAGAGACTTCTGGTATCTAAATTATGTTAGTACTACAGTACATAGTAAATTAGTTTGGCAGTGTTTGTTGGCAAGATAAAATAAGTAGTAATACATTTGTTTCAGAAAAGTGAAAATCTGCCTTAGCTCTGAAGAAGCAGCATTCTTGTGTTTGCCGATTCCAAGTAAACTAGAGCCTTTCACTTAAGAAGTTCAAATTCATTGCTTCAGTGTGAAAGTCTGTTTCTTCATTCCCCATCAGTTTGCCAAAGGTGAGAGTTACTATAAGGCAGAGAGGTAGGAAACATGCTTTGACTCTACTTCTTGTGAGGCCAGTGATGAAGAACCAGTGATCTGGGCTTGGTAAGGCCACTGATGAAGATCTAGTAATCCGGGCTTGGTGAGGCCAATGATGAAGAGCTAGTGATCTGGGCTTGGTGAGGCCACTGATGAAGAGTCAGGGATCCGGACTTGGGGAGGCCACTGATGAAGATCTAGTGATCTGGAATTGGTGGTCTTGTCTTTAGGTGTACTTCAGAGTCATCTGGGAGATTCTGAAAACACAGGTGCACCTCATCAGATAATTTGATCACATCTCAGTAAATCTTCAGTGAGTAAAAACATATCCAGAGCTGAAAACACATGGACTGCACCTTACTCCTGCAGCTTACACCCTAGCTTAGCACTCAGTCCATGTAGGTTACCACTGCTGTCCTCCCTCACGATGCAAGGCTGCCAAGAATGGTCAGTATGCGTCGTACTGCCCATCACTGTGTTTGAAAAGTGTTTCAAGTATAATTTCCATCACTTTTGCACAAATCATGAAGTTAAAGAGTTGTAAATCGAGATTTACCAGTTCACTGATGACATGCCCCACCGAGACACACAAAATCGAAATCTTTGAACCAATTTTCTAAACAGTTTCTGTTCCTTAACTTCCTAGCTGTGTGACCTTGGGTTAGGCACTTAGTCTCTGTGCTTAATTTTTTCATATGTGCAACATAACAATAGGAATAGTTATAATAATAGCAGCCATCATCCTTACAAGTAAAGCATTTAGGGCAGGATACATCACTCCAGCATTCATTTTACTCTGTGGGTTGGGGTCATCTCCATGATTTTTAACACAGAGCTATTTGCAAACTTAAAGACTGAACCTTTGTCTTCATTTTCGTATACTTTATGTCTGTTTTCTAATTTTTAATTTGTACCGATATTTTGTCATCTTCAATGTCTAAAAAAGACTTATTTTGCCTTTAGTTGGAAAACTGGAGCTACAGTAAGGTGCTTTTAGGTGGTTGAAAGCCATTGCTGAACCGTGCCTACTGGAAGGTTGTACTAGATCCCAGGAATGAAAGTGTTTGCATTGGCTGAAGGCAATAATTCCCTCACACTACAAAGAATTAAACTCCTTTTATTTCCCCTTTGGCCTAAGAGATGTGATCAGGAATCTGTAGATTCTCCTCTGAACAGTAGCAAAGCATATGCAGAAAGAAAGAAAATGGAGGGTTTACTGCAAACCCATGTGTATCTGTAGCAAGATAACAAGTGGAACAAAACGCGTATGTATGTTTACACACACAGCTGAAGCAAAGGGGAGATGCATATTCTTCATCTATTCAGCTTGAAGAGGATGGTGACTAGATGGAAACAAGGTAGAATCCCTCCTAAATACTGTTAGGAACAAAATTCAGTGAGTGATATAATCGGAAAGCATTTTGATAAGGGAAAGTCTAGGGACTGTGATTTCCTTGTCTTTCTGTTTTACAATGACTTTGATATAAAAAAGAGAAGACTCAAGGCCAGTATATAAGCATGAGAAACTATTTTAGATTGAAAATTGGAGAAGCTTATTCAGTATTACAGTCTTCTGTGAACCTGATGTGCGCTTATATTTTGCAAGTGTAGAAATTAACTGATCAGTACCACTGTGTCGTTAATATTAGTGATGTAATAACTATTCCCACATTGCCTGTAGGTGGCATGGTTCTTCAGAGGCTGAAGTAAGCCCTATTGCTTGTGACTGACTCTTGCTTTCTCTAGGTTAAAAACTAAGTGTAGATACATTGAGGCAGTTTCTCTTGATCACGATTTGTGTGTACAAGGAGTAGAATCAGGCTAACTTAAGGAAGAGGTGTGGGAATACAGCACTAGTTCTCAGGAAGTCCATGACCAATCATTACAGGCTGGAGCTTGCAGAAGCCAGTGTCAGAGCCTGGAAGACCACTGGGAGTCTTCTTTTTCAGAAGTCTTTATCTCCGTGGTCTCTCGCTTTTTCACTTCTTCAGTGTTCTGTTCTTTCCTCTCTGGTGATCCGTCTTTCTTTGCTCTAAACTTTGGCTTGAACTTGGACCCCAGTATACCTGGCTACACACTCTACATGATACCACTACTCTAGTGTTGTTTCAAATCTTCTCAATCCCTAATGGCTTGATTGGCAGTAAACCACTGATCACACATCTCCAGTGATTGACTTCTGCTAAATTAGTTATTTACACCTGGTTCAATTAGTCATGCCTGGAATTGGATGGAGTCATCTGGTATAGAGAAGGGGTCACATTAGACAGAAGGGTCCAGGAGTCCATAAGCTCAGCAAATATGCCTTATATTCAGCCTTCATTTCAAAGGAAGAGATGTGAGGTTTTTCCAGCTGAACATTTGAGCACTGTGTAATTTGTGCAGAATACTGATGAGTGATCAGAACAGCACATTAAAAGTCTTCTGATTTACTGCTACAGTCACTGCTTCAAGCTCTCTCTGTATTGTACAGATATTTCCTCTCTAAATCGTTCAGGTAAACGATAATATGATGGATCCTGAATGCTAATGCCAAGCCTGAACTCAGTAAGAAACAGGAAATTAATATCTTTGAATTTCAGAATCTTTTCCCTTTGAGGGCAGAGGGGTACAGAAGTGAAACATCTTTCCAATAAAATTATGTCACCTTATCCCTAAAACGTTCATCATTACAGAAAACATAATACTTCTTTTGTTATGTAAGTTATTCATTGAAAGACATATAAAGACCTGAAAGTTTGCCTGTTTATGAGAGTGGGTAAGACAGTCTTAAAGAAAAGAAACTAGGGAAAACTTGGAGAAAAAAATCTAGGAAAAATGGAAACAATAACCAAATCCACAGGAATTTTTATCATTCAGTGGAGCCTGTTCATAAGTTGTTCAAGCCAGCCATTTTGTTGAGAGAATTGTGAGCCATTGAAACCATGATCACAGTAAGGTGAGAGTCAGTGAGAACCACAGAGCAGGCCCTGCCAGACTTCAGCACGAGGTGCTTGATGAGAAATTCTAAGATTTGGAGAAAGAATATTCTTAGGGATCTTTTCTCTGAACTAGTTAAGCAGCAGTAAACAAGACCATTTGCCTCTCAAGTGTCCCCATTTCTTCATTTATAACATGAGATTGTTTGGGGGTCTATACTTTAGGTATTGAGATTCCATGATTTGCTTTAATTTTTCAAGATACGTACTAATTTTTTTTCCTTAAAACGGAATTCTCTGCTTGAGAGCAGACTAAGTTCCTCCCCTGGAAGACAATTCTCTATCTTCTCTATATTATAAACTGTTCTATGCTCTAAAACTTGTTATGACCTAAAATTGCCATTGTCGTCAATTTCTATATGTGAATCAGCTTGAAAAAAAAATATGGCCTATAAATTCCTAAATGGTCTTATAATAAAGAAACCCGGTACCAGATATTAGTGTAAATGCTGAAGGACCAGAGAGACAAAGAAACAAGCCACATCTTACCTCTACGACTCCTAGCCTGAAAAGCCCCTAGTTCCTGTCTCTGCATGTCTTATATACCTTTCTCCGCCCTGCCATCACTTCCTGGGATTAAAGGCATGTGTCCTTCCCAAGCAAAAGTATGAGATCTCAAGTGCTGAGATTAAAGGTGTGTGCCACCACTGTCTGGCCTCTATGTTTAATCCAGTGACTGACTCTGTCCTTTGATCCTCAGGCAAAGTTTATTAGGGAACACAATATAACACCACAATGGCTGATACACTTTATAGCAGATTTACCAGCACAAAATCAGAGGAGGAAAGAGCCATAGACATTCATCTCTAACTGTATGTCTCAGCAGTTGTGACTGTGGCTAACTCTTACAATTCTTTGTAATATAGTTGTTTGTTTTAAACTTACTTGCTTTTATCTCGTTATGTTTACTTATTTATGTGTGTGTTTGAAGGTGTGTTTGCCATGGGATGGGTGTGGAGGTCAGATGACAATTTACAAGTCCTTCAACCATGTGAGTCCCCAGTACTGAACTCAAGTAGTCAAGCTTGGTGGAAAGAGTTTTTACTGGCTAAACAATCTTTAAGAGACGTGAATGTTTTTGATGCTGGGTGTCCTAGTTAGGGTTCCTGCTGCTGTGATAAAAAAAAAAAAAAACAAAAAAAAAAAAAAAAAAAAAAATGATGAAAACAATGGGGAGGAAAGGATTTATTTATTTACACTTCCACATCACTTTTCATCATTAAAGGGCAGTCAGAACAGGAACTCAAGCAGGACAGGAACCTGGAGGCAGGAGCTGATGCAGAGACCATGGAAGGGTGCTGCTTAATTACACCTTATTAATTACAACCTTATGGCTTGCTCAACCTGTTTTCTTAGGGAACCCAGGACAACCAGCCTAGTGATTCTACCACCCACAGTGGGTAGGGCCCTCCCCCATCAATCACTAATTAAGAAAAGCTCTGCAGATGGATCTTATGGGGGCTTTTTCTTAATTGAGGTTCTCTCCTCTCTGATAACTCTAGCATGTGTGAAGTTGACATAAAACTAGCCAGCACACTGGGAATTAAACATGGCTCCTGGAGAAGGCTTGGCAAGTGCTCTACTACTTAGCAACAGCCCCAGCACCTGTATTATATATTGTTTTTAGTCATATATTCAAGGCCCCTTTCTAACCTCCTCTTTAAAGAAACAAAGCCTATTAATGCCTTCTAAAAATTAGATTTAGGCTACACATAATAATCGTGTATGTTTACAGGATAAAGATTGACACTTTCTGGGTCTCATAATTAAATTACTTTTATATGAATAAAGTTAGAAAAATGATGAAGACCATTTACATGCTCACACATTAGAGTACATTCATTCCAAGGTAATATTTCTTGCCATAAATAAGCTCTTGCTGGTTTTGCATAACCAAAAACAATAGTTCATGTTATCCAAGGTAAAGTAAAGTAGTTTAGAAAATGACTGTCTAATTTTTTTTTTAATTGGGCCTAGAGGAATGGCTTGGCATTGCCCACTTTTCTGGAAGACCCAGTTTCAATTCTTAGCATACACTTGTCTATAACTCTAATCCCAGGAAATCCAACACCCTCTTGTGGCTTCTTTATGAATACCAGGCACACACATGCTCCACAGACACTCAGGTAGGCAAAACACCCATACATATAAAAATAAATTTTTAAAATTATATCTACATGTGTACCTGCATGCACATGTGCATACACCTATACAAACACACACATACACACATACACATGGAATTTTTAATAAACATAGAAACATATGGCTTTGGTTTTTGCATACTATTTTATTGTTAAATTATTTCTGTTTTCAATCAGCACCATTTACAGAGAAGCAGTATTAGCATTGTTTTTATCAGATGGGATACAGCAGAAATAGTTTAAAATGTCAAGCATAGATGCGTACTACATATTTAACATGTGGTTACTACTCTCTATAGTTCTGATTAGTACTTTCAGATAAATTTTAAATATAGCTTCCATTTAAAATCAAATTATTTCTGTTTTGTTCACAAAAATAATAATACTAAGCACCTTTCCTTGTATTTAAGATTGAGTAGGGCAACCTAGTATGAGGAATAGGGTTCCAAAAGCCAGCCAAAGAGTCAGAGACAAACCCTGGTCCCACTGTTAGGAGTCCCATAAGAAGACCAAGCTACACAACTGTCACATATCTTCAGAGGGCCTAGGTCAGTCCCATTTGGTTTCTTTTAAAGTATAAGTAGATTTAAAATACCATAAGCCTGCAATTTAGAGTGTCAAATTATAGCATGTATCAACTGTAGATGTCTATGATGTAGGCAATACTTGGTCTGCTATGAAGGACAATCAGAATGAAGGAACATTCTTTTTTCTTTTGAGAAAAGAAGAATACTCAATAAAAATAATATCAGGGAAGCAAAGAAAAGGCTGGTCCTCCAGATAAAAGGGCCTTTCACTGAAGGCAGCTAGGTCTCACTTCATTGACACTTACATGCATTATCCCTATTACTAGGAAGAATGTAATGCCATTCCATTCTTGCACATTAAAATCATTATGTGCATATGAATACATTTTTGAAACTGTGGACACTGCATGGCAACTAAGCCATTTTGGAATAAATTCATATATTATGTCACAGCAGGCATAAATTATTTATACCTTAACTGTTCATTATACCAGAAAAAAATTCACTAAATATACTAGTAATTTTGAAATGCTGTCATAAAAATATGGTTGTAGCACTTTATTGTCTTTCCGAATTACATTTGATAAGAAGAAGCTAGCTGCTTTACTTATTTGGATAGAAGTACATTCTGGAACATATTATTAAAAATATACTTACAGAAATTAAGCTTACCATAATTTTCCCTAGAGGAGACATTATTTAGTTTATGCCATTGACCATGTACAGAAAAAAAGCTTATATTCAGCTACAGTGATGCTGATAACTATCTACTCATGGTCTCTTAGTGACATCAGTCAATTGGAGATAGGAATATAGCCACTGTAGCTGGACATCCATCATTTCCTGTTGACATGAATCTGGCATCATACTTTCATGGTTCTTGAAGGCTACATTGGCTGGATTTACCAGTGTTTTCAGTTATTCAACAGTAAGAGAACCAAACATCAGGGAAGCTAAAGGTCACCATCTCTATAAAACTAGAGAATAGAAGTCTCTTGGTTAGCATCACTGATAGGAACCATGAAAACATAGCTTAATGTGGAAGCCAGAGCCTGAGTGCAGCAACACCTGCTCATCCTGAAAAGAATCCTCCCCAGATAATTCTGTTATAAAGAAGGCCATTTGGCACCTGTTGATCCAGCATAACTTTGCAGTTTCTGATAACCTGATTGTGGGCTCCTGCTGCAATCTATAATATAACAAACTAAGAGGGTATAGCTAAGTTCATATTCAACATTAAAAGTATGAGGCAGACACACAAATATGTGAACATCTAATCCCTGAAAAGACTTCTGCCCATGGAGTGACATTTCAACATGCAAGGGTCAGACATGGGTAATTGGTTTATCTGGTACCTTAGAACACTCCCTTCCCACATTGTGTCTGTCTGTCTATCTATCTCTGTATGTCTCTGACTCTCTGTCTCTGTCTCTCTGTGTGTGTGTGTGTGTGTGTGTGTGTGTGTGTGTGTGTGTGTGCTTGAAGACACCCTCTCTGTTAACTATTCTCAAATGTACAATTTAAATTTGTGATCCATAGTTATCCTACTGTTGCATGTCAGTAGAAGTTATTTCTTTTATCCCTCTGTGCCCCTATGCTCGCTGTCTTGGTGATTTTTTTTCAAAATGAGATTGTTTTATTTCTGGGTTTCATCTCTGAAAATTAAATGCACCTTAATATATTTGTTTGAATATCATCTCAGTTGAAAATTGTCCAACAAACCCCAAATTTTGTGGTCTCCTGCATTTAAGTCCAACTATATTTTATAGGCAAACTAGGACAAGCACATCCTCCCAGGGGGCAATCATTCTCATGGGATAAGCAAGCATAGGGCATTTTGCTGACTCTACCAGAGACAAGAAGGTTTTCATATAAATAAACACGGTAGATGGGTGTGCACGAAGGAGGTAGTTTAAAAGAACAGAAGGAAAAACATGGTCGCCCTTCTCATTTGACGCTACTCATTTGATAAAACTAGCCTGATAAAACTAACTGAGCATCTAGCATAAGCCTACACTGCATTGTTTAAATGCTTCCCTGTGTGGAAGCAGAGCTAGTGTTCTGTCAGGTTATCACTGATGATGTAAGAATTCTTTTGAAGTGTCCACTTTGTGCAGAGATTTGATGAAGCTGTACTATGTCAACTGTGTGGAATGATGCTATAGAAAACTGATGACATTGATAGAGAATAAATAGTTTAACGAGAGGCAGGGTATAAAACGGGAGCCACATCTCCCAGCATATGAATTATTGCCTTTGTATTAGTTAAATGCTTGGGTATAAATGCAATGTTATCATAGTAGTTAAAAAGATTTAATGCCTTTGGTGGTGATGGAGGAGGGGCATGCATAACAGCCAATCCCAGAACTGAGTTTCCGCCATCCTCTCCGAGGTCTCCCACAGCTCATCTATATGGATGCAGAGATGCACATAGTACAGGTGAAGAGATTAAGTCGCCGAGGAGTTGTGGGGATTGATGACTGAATCTCACTATAAATATTCTATTACCATTAGCCTCAATCCCTTTTATCTTGTTTATTTCTCACCACTTACTACACATCAGTGTGGTGACAGTGATTGATGGAAGCCTCCTGCAGTCCTCAGTGCACGTGCTTACCCAGGTCTAAGCCTCGATCCGGTTACATCAGAGGCTCATTAGGGCTCCAGAGAAATGGAGACCTTAGGTCGACGTTAACTACTATAGGCTTTTACAGTGAGCCTATGTAAATCAGCTCCTTCTGGATCCAGACCATTAATGTGTAGATTTTCATTTAAATACCAGACCTTTCTTACTACATTTTTATGAGTTTTATTTATAGGCTAATGTCAAAAATGGGGGAAAGGTAACACACACACACACACACAAAAAGAGTAAAGAACAATAAAATCTTGTATAAACCTGCCACAGATTTTGGAACATTTTCTACTAACATCTTTCTGTGTCTATGTGCACACTCTTAGGTAGTCAGACACTCACACTGATACATCTTATACATGTTTTGTATAATTGTTGTCTATTGTATTTCAATTCTACATTCTTTTCCCTATTTGTTAAGCCATGCACACTTTTGTCATCAAGTATAATTTATAATATTTGCTGATGATGGCATACTTCGTCTTCTGCTGTTGAACATTTAGGATGTTGCCAAGTGCTCATGATTGTATGTAGTGTAGTAAACAGCTTCATATTAAAACTTTCTTTCTTTTTTAGTCTTTCTCTTTTATCAGTATAGTCTAGATTCTCACAAACAGCTCATTGACTGTCTAAATATTCCCTCTCTTCACATAGTTGCAAACCTAGTTAATAGAAATTATATTTCATCTGCGAAGAGCTGTATTTACTACTTGCAGAAAGTGGAAAAACTGATTAGGTGGCAATTTTTCTTCAGTTAAGCTTAATTTTACCAGACATAATGGTAGTTAGTGCAGCTAGGTGGTCTAAGGTAAAAGTTAAGCACTGCATTAAGAATGGGAGCTACTGAGCAATTTTACATATATTTTTGGACACTCAATATGAAGACTCTTGAACTGATGGGTAAAATATGCTAGAACTTAATACTTATCATACTAGAAGTATCTTAGTGTTTTTGTTGTTGTTGTTGTTATGAGCAAATCCCTGACAACTTAAGGAAGGAATGATTTATTTAGGCTCCCAGTTTGAGAGTATGCAGTCTATTCGGAAGGAGGGCAGGGAGGACAGGGTGGTGAGGCCGCTGAACATACCCCATCTGCAGTCAGGAAACAGCCAGGGATGAGTGTTAGTGATCACCTCATTGTCTTCATCTTTTGTTGTCTGTTCGGAGTCCCTATGGGATGGTGCTGCCACATTTGCAGCAGGACTTTCCTCCGTAGTTAATTATTTCTGGAAACACTGTCATAGACACACCCTGGGGTGTATTTTCACAGGGATTCTGAATCCAGTCTAGTTGACAATCAGCATAAGGTAATGTAATTCATTCTCAGAGATGTTCATTCTCTACTGAAAGGAGTTGAGAAAGTAAAGGCAAGGGTCTCCCCAAAAGTCAGAACAAAACAGACGGGAAAGGATTGCTTGCTTAGAAAATAATTCCTTTCCTTTTATTTTATATTCCATTACCAGTTTCAAAATATGAAATATTCTAAATTTTATGGAGGGAAAAAATCAAACCATTGTCTCAAGCATGTTGTATCAATTCGTAGGTCATTGTGTGGCAGGAGCTTGGTGTGAGCACTAGGTTTGAAGATTCATGTCTTGTTCAGGTTAGTCCTGGTAGCTCAGCCTTGCTGAATCCATCTGTCTGATGGCTGCCATGAGGCTGGATCACAGACCTCCAGGAGGGTTTGTGAGGCAAAGCTGGTTCTCGAGCAGTGATTGTTTGCCCAGTTCTATTTTTGTTTATTTATTCTAAAGGTAGTACTCATTGCTTTTATGTTTTTAAGTATGTATGTATGTATGTATTTGTTTATTTATTTAGTGTGTGTGTGTGTGTGTGTGTGTGTGTGTGTGTGTGTGTGTGTGTGTGTACATGAGCACCACACAGCGCATGTGCAGGGACTAGATAACAGCTTTGTGGAGTCATTTCTTTCATACTTACATGGGTTCCGTCAGACCTGCACAGCAAGCATGTCCACCCACTGAGCCATTTTGCTGGCTCCTAGTTCTTATTTTTTTAATGATAAAGACAAATTATTTCAATAGATAATTTTTTAAAAACGTTTTCAAATTCATAACCTAAAACTGTGCCTGAGAGACGATTAGTAATATACCACAAAGAAAATGTGGAAAAGTTAAAATTCTGAAGTTAAGAAACTCTCCCATCCCCAGGACAGTCTTCTCTTTTCATGAATAGTTAACTGGGGGTGCAGGGGCACTGGCGAAATGGTGAGTTGGTCTCACTGGGCGAGAGCATTTGCTCATAAGCATGAGGACCTGGTTTCAAATCCCAGACCCATGTTAAAAGCTGAACATGGCAGTGAGAACCTATAAGCCCAGCACTGAGGGAAAGGAGGTGTAGATACATACAGAGACCTGGAGCTCACTGGACATTCAGTGTAGCTAAAATTGTGAGCAGTAATCAGCTGTCATAAAGGAATAAGGCAAAGCATGCTAGATCAGGATACCTGATATCCTCTCTCTTGGCCTTCACATAGGAACATTCCCCCACAGAGAGAATAAGAAAGAGAGGGAGACACACAAGTTGATCAAGCTTCACAATTGTCACATATATGTAGAGAGCCTAGGTTGATCCCATGCAGACTCCCTGGTTGTTGGTTGAGATTCTTTGAGCTTCTATGAGCCCAGGTTAGTTGTTTCTGTGGGTTTTCTTATGATGTTCTTAACCCCCCTGGCTCCTACAATCTCTCCTCCCTCTCTTCAGCTGGATTCCCTGAGCTTGTCCCAATGTCTGGCTGTGGGTCTCTACATCTGTTTCTATGAGTTACTGGATGAAACCTCTTTGATGACAATTGGGGTAGTCACCAATCTATGAGTGTAGCAGAATATCATTAGTCGTCATTACATTGACTTTTTTTCTGCAATCATGTTTGGTCCTACCTCAGGTGTCTGGGCCATCTAACCTCTGGGTCCTGGCACTCCAGGCAGTGTCAGGGGTGGGCTTACTCTCATGGTATGGATCTGAGGCTGGACCAGTCATTGGTTGGACACCCCCGCAGTCTCTGAGCCACCATTACCCTCTCCTTGCCACATCCCATAGGCAGGATAGTGGGATCAGGGGCTACTGGGTTGCTTTGCCCAGCTTAATACAAGGGGAGGAGCTTGGTTCTACTACAACCTGATAGGCCATGCTTTGTTGATACCCGTGAGAGACCTGCCCCTTTCTGAACAGAAACAGTGGAGGATTGGAGGCCTGAGGGGAAGTAGGGCGAAAGAATGGGAGATGAGGAGGGAGGAAAATTGCAGTCAGGCTGTAAAATAAATAAATAAAATTTGATTAACAACAAAAAAAAGAAAAGTAGTAATAGTAGTAGTAGTGAGGGTGGTGAATAGTTAATTGATCAAAATAATTTCAACAACTTAGATTTATGGTTTCAAATGTTATCATACTCATTTGTTTGAGCCTCAGCAGTCATCATCATAGAAGCTCTTGAGAGGTGGGTGATCCGTTCAAGGCTAATTCACTCACTAACACTAAAGATGGAATTGAAAGATACCTTCTTTCTTTCTCTCCAGTCTTTGAGCTGTCATGTAAGGAGAAAGGAGGGGAGGGGAGTTACAATGATAGATTATGTAAAAGTTAATGAAAGGGAAAGCCTCCTGTCAATATTGCACTCCTAAATGATTTTTAATATAAAAAGACAGAAATTGAAATTAAATGAACCACAAATGCAACTTGAAAACTGGGAAAAGCACATCAAAATTAAATTAAAAGTAGGACACAAACATCAATAAAGATAAAGGCAAATATTGCTAGAATAGAAGACAGAGAGAAAGAGATAGAAAGTTGAATCTCTTATTTTTCATACAAGAAAAATTTACTTAAATAGATTATTCATGCCCAGCATGATGAAGGAGAAAATAAAGCACAAACTGGAGACAACCATGTCCTACCTACCCTCTCAAACTGCTAGTTAGGCTTAGTGAGTGGTCATCCAATCCTTCCTATGAAATTACTGTATATTTAACATCAAGCACCTTGAAAGATTTTTTATAGTATTTTTATTTTATAATTAACTTAATTTCACATATCAGCCACAGATTCCCCCGTCCTCCCTCCTCCCCCCACCCCCCACTCCCACCTCCTCCAAGGCAAGGTCTCCCCTGGGGAGTCAGCCCAGCCTGGCAGACCCAGCCAAGGCAGGTCCAGTCCCCTTTTCCCTATACCAAGGCTGAGCAAAGTGTCTCAGCACAGGTCCCAAAAAGTCAGCCCATGCACCAAGGACAGGTCCTGGCTCCACTGCCTGGAGGCCTCCCAAACAGTTCAAGCTCATCAATTTCTCACTTATCCAGAGGGCCTGGTCCAGTTCCATGGGGGTTCCTCCGCCATTGGTTCACAGTTCATGCACTTCCACTACTTTGGCAATTTGTCCCTGTGCTTCCTTCAACCATGGTCTCAGCATCTCTTGCTTATACAAAGAACCACAGCCGCAGTGGCTCAAACACCAGAAATGTAATCCTTGATACTAGGAGTCTAAGGGGAGGATTTTGACACAGGATCTTAAACTATATTCTGTGGGTCTCCACAGCTATTGGTCCACAGCTCATGTGTTTCCACTAGTTTGGTTTGGTTGTCTCTGTAGGTTTCCCCATCATGATCTTGATGTCCCTTTGCTCCTAGAATCCCTCTTCTCTCTCTTCGACTGGTCTCCTGGAGCTCAGCCCAATGCTTGGCTGTGGATCTCTGCATCTGCTTCCATCAGTTACCAGATGCAGGCTCTATGATGACAGTTAGGGTATTCACCAATCGAATTATCAGGGGAGGGGCTTGGACCTGCCACAACTGAACGTACCAGGCTCTGCTGACTCCCCATGGGAGACCTTGCCTTAGAGGAGGTGGGAATGGGGGTTGGGTTGGGGAGGAAGGCTGGGGGGCAGGAGGAGGGAGGAGAGGGAGGTCTGTGGTTGGTATGTAAAAGGAATAGAAAATTTCTTAATAAGAAAAAAAAGAATGATAAAAAATATTGTTTGGAACTTTGCATTATATCAGCAGCTCACAATATTGAACTTTGTTCAAAGGAGTGGCCGTCGCTTCTGCCTGTAGTTGCTGTGCTGAGCCCGTAATGCACAAAGCTTGTGTGTACCGCAGCTGCTTTCACTGTGGTCATCTCTCTTCCATGCTTTAATACAGTTGATTGTTACTTTGCAAGACAATCTGAAATTGCTGTCACTCCTCTACTAATGAACATCTGCTTTGCCCGTAACAAGCACAAACTCACACCTGTGCATATGTCATTTTCCTAGGTAGTAGCTTTTATTTTTAAAGTCAAATCATACTACAGCTTTTTTTGTTTATAATTAAAAAATACTTTAAAATGACATTTAAACTCAACATATTATATGACTCAAAAATATCTCTCACGTGAAGGTGATGTGTGCTGCCCCATGAAAAATACGGATTAGAATGATTATGCATGAGTTCTGATCAGAACTGCAGAAAATGCAGGGAAGGATCTGGGACTCTACATAATACTAATTCATGATACAAACTGTCCTCATCTCAATAATAGTGTTACCTGAATAGCCAAAGCCATGGTCCTAAAAGTTCTAGGACAAATGGTACCAACGTTATCTGGTCTGTATTCAGGTTCTCCGATTAGACAACAAGACAGGACACACACATAGTTGGGTAGGTACAAGGGAATATATTGTAGGAATTGGTCCATGTGGTGAGGAAACTGGCAAGACCCCTTCCAAGCCCACTGCAAGCTGGAAAATCAGAGGAGCCAACAGCATGGCTCAGTCTGTAGTAGAAGACCTCAGAACCAGAGAAGCTGATATGGTTCAGCCTCCAAGGCCAAGTTCTTGGTGCAAGTCTCAGAGTCTAGAGGCCAGAAAACCTGGAGCTCTTTTGTCTAGGGGCAGAAAAAAAAAGAGGTTCCAGCTCCAAGAGAGAAAGGCAATTTATCTTTCTTTGCCTTTCATTCGATCCAAGCCTCCAGCCAACTGAATGAGTCCTACCCATACTGAGAGCAGATCTTGCCCATTCAGTCCACCAGCTCACATAAATTATCTTCTGAAACACTCTCCCAGAAGTAATGCTTTGATACTATACTAAGGACCTTGCCAAGTTGGCACCCAAAATTAACCATCACACCTGGGAACTTTTTTTTTGCTTGCAAATTCTCAAGCCCCACTGAAGATAGACTCAATTGGGAGCAAACCTGGGATAGAGCCCAGAAATGTTTTTTCAAAAGATCTCCAAGGTATTCCCATTCACTTGAGGAAGAACCACAAGGTTGAAATGAATCAGTAGTCATAAGCAAGTCCCCTCCCCCAACATCAGCACAGAAATTCTTGTTAATAGGAACACATACCTGTCAACTTCTAGTTGGTACCTAGTTTAACCAGTCTAGAACTATATGTCACCACTCAGTGAGTCATATTCAAATTTTCATTTGGCCTCCATCTTACATTTTATAACAGCATGCAACAACTCTTGACCACTTTAGCTATCTCTGTCTGTCTCTTTGCTCCAAATGATCCCATCACCGTGACGTCATCCTTCGTTAACATCTAAGTTCCTTTCATTTTTAGACATTTTTTTCCAGACTTTACCTCATTTTTCAATTTTAACTTTTTAACTTTGATTTTATCAAAATAAAAACAGTTAGAGATTATGTATCCTCAATGGAAGTGATTGTGCTGCTGTGGAATATTAGAGAAATAACTGATTTTCCCCCTAACATTTAGAAAAAAAAAAAAAGAAAGAGACAATAGAAACAGGAATAGTTATTTGAAGGCTTCTTCATGTGGGCTGCAAGATGGCAGTACTTAACTACTGTCTTCTGCCATTCTAATGGACAAATGGTGGTATCTGCTGGGAAAGAATGGGATAATGTGCTGTTCAGTGTTGGTCAATTCGACACAAACTAAAGTCACCTAGGCAGAAGAAACCTCAACTGAAGAACTGCCTCGATCAGATTGGCTTGTGAGCATTCTGTGTGACATTTTCCTGGCTAACAATTGATGTGGGAGGCCCAGTCTACCAAGAGTAGTGCCATCCCTGAGCAGGGGTCTGGGGTGTATAAGAAAGCAAACTGAGCAAGCCTCAGGAGTAAGCCAGTAAGCAACACTCCTCCATGGTCTCTGCTTGGGTTCCTGCCTCCAGGTTCCTGCCCTACTTCAGTTCCTGTTGTGGAGTCTCTGGATGATGAGATGAAGAAGTGTGATGTAGAAGAGGAAGCAGAATAAACTCTGCCCCTACCCCCGTGTTGATTTTGGTCATGGTGTTTGTCATAACAGCAGAATGCATTTTAGAACAGATCATTGAAAACAGCCAACAAATATGAAATAGGTAGATAGGTGATTTTATTCATTATGATTAAAAAATAGTCTCAAACATTACTCTTCTCAGTGGCCTCATGAGGACTTCCATGCTTTGTATTCCTTCTTTGGGTCTAGATATGCTTCTCTGTAAATTTTAATATAAATCCAGCAGAAAATAGAAATGAAGGTGTTTTCTTAATAGTCGCTGAAATATTCTTATTTTAAATTGTAGGGTCGTTCTGTTAGGAGAAACCTATTTCAGAAATAATTATCTTCACATTGAAGTCAAACAAGCAATCTGTTGTGAAACTGAAAAACTGAAATGTCATTGGTAATCCAAGCTCATAACAACACATGATAAATATTGTTTCTATTTTCTGATCCTTGGTGAATGAAAGAAATTAATATCCAATCTTTCTTTAAAATACATAGTTTCTTTTGTGGAGGAATTTCTTTATACTATATAGTGAAATGTATTTTAAATTATAGTAAAATAGTGTTGAGTAGAAAAAGAGAGTGCTTTTTGAAAAAGCTACATTTTTAAAACATGTCTTAAACTTATTTGCAGGAGGTTAAAATTTTTTTCTTTGTGACCTGAGTATAAAACATTACTTGGAATTTTAAAGAAAAAAAAAATCACGATTGCTTCAGAATACATGCCGCAAACTCCAGAGAAGTAGCCTAGTTTTCCATGATTTTTTTTGGCTCTGAAGACTGAGGAGGCACCATCCCCTGACAGTCCCTGTATTGTTTCTTAGTTTGAAGCAAGGTACACGGGGAGGGAGTGGAGTCTGGCCAGTACTCCAGCAGACTATGGGTACAAGGCAGAGTTTGTGAAGGCTTGATCTGTGCTCACTGGGGGCAGCTCCATACTCTTCAGCTCCTGATGCCTTTTCTAGACAGACGTTACAGCCTGGCAGAACTGACTGTCCTTAAGGAACATGCTTCTAGGTAAGTAACAGAGCTCACAGATGGCTGATGTGCTCCGTTCTGAAAGGATGGGAGACGTCTCTGTCGGTGTGCCTGGCTTTGCTTTTATTTCTAGGCTTATAAGGTCTCTAGCAGTGCTAGACGGTGCTATAATTAGTACTATTTATCCTGCCGGATTTTAGGTGATAAGATTTGATGATTGAGAACAACCTTAGAAATGTGTGTCTCTAGTTGTGGTTAGTATTTGACCTGTATTTTAAAAATTTCTGTTAAAGTAAACATAATATCTTGAGATTTCTATTGATTGTTATAGACACAATAGGATCTTCAAGATATAAATGTGAAAATGACTTATATTTTAAAAAATGTAGTGGGCTCATTTATGTGCTTAACAAGCTCTGGTGTATCTTTGAAAAGGAGTGGGTTTGCATGCCTGTCTTATTAATATTTAAAGTAAATGGAATCTTAAATTGTCAGCATTGAAATTAATTTCAAATAGTGGAACAGTAAAAGGTAATGTGTTACTGTGTACATGTTTAGCAATATTCAAAATTATATCCTATGCAATCTAAAAATGTTTTAAAATTTAACATCAGCATGCATCAGCCTTTGTAGAAATCTGATGAGAATTTCTAAAGAACATCTGATATAGGTGGTTTTCTCACTGCGGAAAAGGGCATAATTAAATTAGAACTTCACTGGATGCTTCATAAACATTTTAAAATGCTTCATTGGTAACTGCTTCATTTACTGTCAAGTTAGTACTGTAAAACACTGGCTGAATTTTATGGCTTAGATTATTTATTTGGGAAAATCAACATTTTCCTAGCAGATTATATCAGTTAATAAAGACTCCACAAACATCTGGAATCCCGGGGAAACTTAGTGAAGACATCTGGAGTTTTGACTCTGCTGTTTCACATTGACAATCAAATACATGACCTGACTTATTGGAGCAACTCCAGTTTCGGTATATAGACTGCTTCTACCAGAGTCGGCTGATAATACATGGAGGATACAGTTAACTCTGCTTTGTTATTTGACATAGTATCAAAATATTTAAATATGGGGGGGTCAATTTTTTACTGTAATTTTAAGCCTAACCCACTTGGGAAAGCACACTAAAATGAAAATAAGGTTTGCTTTAGAATTGGGAGACTGTACATTGCTCCTCACCCCTGGGTTGGGAGACTGTGTTGACCCTGGATCTGTACATTGCTCCTCACCACTGGGTTGGGAGACTGTGTTGACCCTGGATCTGCGCAATGCTCCTCACCCCTGGGTTATATCACCTCTGTAAAATTATTTCCTCAATTCTTGTTTTGTTCCTGTTTCACTCTGCCCTCGGTCTGTTTTCCTGTCATGTTGGAAGTGGTGTGGACATGTGTAAAATAGTTTAGAAATTTTAAACACGAGCTTCTGGAAAGAGCTGTTCTACGTATCTAAAGTAGCTGCCATTTTCTTCACCATTTCCCAAAGCCTCCGTACATGCTTGTTTCAGGCCATCAAAGTCAGAAAATTACGGGCAATACCCACCTCAAAGACACTCATTAAGGGGGCCCTGCAGGTCAAATCCTCTTTAAAGTAACTTCTTCCACCAAAAATTTCAAGGTATTTTCACCTTGTTTCCATGACCTGATGATTTGCCCAGATTTCCTCCATTTGTTTGACCTAGAGAAGCCTGCAAACTTGAGCTGGCACTCATTTCAAGGTGGCAGAGGTGGGAAAGAGGGAACCTGATGTGACAGGAGTCAGAGTCCTCTCTCCTCAATGTCTAGGGGGTACCCGGAAAAACCATCTGTCCTCCCTGCATGCATCTGCTCTAGAGATGAGGGGATGGACCTTGGCATTTGCTGTAAGGATCACACAGGTGGTGTTTATGGCGTGTCACATGGCACACTTTACCCTGTAAGTCAGCGACCACCAATTATTGTCTTAGGAAATTAACAACCATTGTCTTCTCTCTGGACTTCCCACACTTTCGAAGGCTACTGATGCATTATGGGTTTGACGAAGTTCTTTGTGTCCATTTTCCAGTGAGGCGAGTGAATAACTTGCCTGTATAAATTTTGAGTTGACAGGAGTTAACTCTGGATTATAGTTGTGAGCTGTAATTACTTCAATGGTTGAGCGTATTGACCTCTGGGAGTAAAAGGTTTTCTTTTATACCGAGTGTGAAAGAGGTGTTTGTGAATTCATTTCTGTCTCCTATTCATACCTTGGTTAAAAACCAGCCATGGTGTGGTGCAGTCTCTGGAACATGACTTTAAGCTCACTTATTCTTGGCCACGTAGCAGTTGGGAATATGCAAACAGGCCTGAAGGGAACCGAACAGTAAATGTCTTCATAGGCAGGAAACCTAATATTTACACAACAGTCATCGGGGGAGGGTCACTAAGGTGGCTTATGACTAAGTTTTCTTGTTCTTGGTGGGTGGAAGCTAGCATTCTCTCTCACAGGGCTTCCTTGTGTCTGTATGTCTAACAGAACAGACTGCAGGACAGCGGTGGCCGAGACATTTTGGCATCAGTGGCTGGCTCCCTTCTTCCCCTGCGCTCTGCTCCATGTGGAATGCCCTCACATGCTCCTATCCCTTATCAATATGGTTTCTCCTCTTCATGTATTCATGCTAAGATCTCGTGGTTATAGTGGTGAAGCAAGATTGTCCACGTACCTACATTTGAGCATACTGAAAACTTTAAGCTGAAATCCAAAACCCCTGGTTCCTAATCCCCACAGTTATTAGCAGTCGTCCGTAAGTGGGTTGTGAGGTTTTGAAGGAAAAGCAGGGTAGAACCTGTGGCCCCTACAGAGCCACAGGTTTCACTCTAGAGTTTGGAAAAGTCCTGTTTTTCTTATGTGTAAAGCACACATATGTGCATGTGGCATGTCTGTAGTATTAAAATTTCATGGAAGATGTTTAAGAAAAAAAATGTGTCTAAGAAGGCTCCTTTGGAGGGTCATAATATAACAAAACAAAATGCAGAAAAAATACTGCTGTAGATGAGGGTAAGAAAGGAAGGATTCTATAAGCCTGTAGAGTATGAATTTTTCCCGTGTTGCTTCCAAATGCTTTCAGTTTTGTGCTTGAAATCCACTTAGGAAATCTATTTTAAAAGCTGCACTTGTGTCTGTTAAATAAGGTCTGATTATCAGCCATCACTCCTTCTTAAATATAAGTGAAGAAGAGGGAAGCGTTTGAGAACAGGATGTCTGTCCTTGTGTGGGAGTCACAGACTCACCTCATCCTTGCTCTGTGACCCGCAGCAAGTCACTTGCCCTCTTTGGGCCTCAGTTTCCTTGTGTTTGAAACTACCTGGGGATCATAATGTCCATATGGCATAATTCCAAGACTCATAAGGATTAATCAAAATGATGTCTGTAAAACCTTCTCTATGTTACCCAACAAATAGTGAATGCATGACAGTTAGTAACAGGAATGTTGTTTCATATCAGTTATAGGTTTTTAAAGTTCCATAAAATTGAAAATTGGCCCTTCAAGTTAAAAGTATTAATATCCATAAAGGACAGAGATTTCTCCAAAGTGTTAAAACTCCCCACAATGAAAGACATATTTCTAATATTCTGTCAAGCTCAGTAACACCTTCCTGTTGACATAAACCAAAAGCAGAATCAAACCTAATTAAACTTCTAACATCTCTAGATATGGTATAATCTCTGTGAAATGTCTTATGATTCTGTCCTTATATTTTGTTGGGATCTTTTCTTTACACTACACCATGCTTCCCTGTAACATAGCTGTATTTCTTCTTGTGCCATGAAAATTGATACTACTGTCTGGTCAAACCTTTTGTGGGTTTGGCCTAGAATTAGCATTAACTCCATCTGCAGAGATGGTCTTTGTCTTTAGGTATTCTGGCATGCATTAAATCCCAGGATTAAAAAGTTAATTGAAAGGACATAGTATTTAAACCATGAGAATTCTCATGAGGTAGGTGAATTTTAGTTTTGA
Organism: Peromyscus leucopus; assembly: GCF_004664715.2. NCBI lineage: Eukaryota > Metazoa > Chordata > Mammalia > Rodentia > Cricetidae > Peromyscus > Peromyscus leucopus. The sequence continues at coordinate 54,652,365 of NC_051066.1, read as the reverse complement.
TACAAGTCTGTAGAAGAGTTCATTTTCTTAAAATGAGGGTCCACAAACACTCCCCTCCTCTTCCTCTCCCGCCTCCTTGTTTTTCTGGATGTTTATTCTGTTTTTGTGATGTCCACCTGCCAATATTGCTTCCTGGTTAGTTTGCTTTCTTTTGCTTGGTAAAATTAATACTGTCACTTCCACTGATGAATATCCAACAGGAAAGGAAGGTGAATTAATTATAAGCATTGTGATGTGACAGGTAGGATAACCCCTCTGGATGGACTAATGTATTCTCCCATGCCTAATGGTAATCTAATTTGTTGGTAATTTATCTCCTCAACCGTGTTTTGACTTTCCTATGAGAAAAGTCATTTCATGATAAACAGCCATGGAGAAATGTTTTCTGTACCACAGTGTGGTTTTGTAAATTTTGCCTCAGTAGGAGAAAACGGCCATTTGGGAATCAAAATGAAGAGAATGTTGTGTGGAAGCAACACATTTATCCAGCAGAAACGGCCCTCAAAGTAGTAGAATGTAAAACAGCACCAGTAAGACAACACTCAAGACGTGTCAGCTTTCCAGGGAGCCGAGAGATCAGTTTCCCTGGGTAGACACAGCCTTGAATTTCAAAATCATGTGAGAAACCAGGGGCTCCATTTATTATAAAATATAGTGGCACAGATTCTGTCTCCATGTTCTTTAAATATTATGCTTTAAGAGTATTGGGGGGCATTTTTTATTTTAAGAAGCTAATAGACTGAAAAGTTGGGTAAAGAAACCATAACTAGGAAACAATAGCCAGAAAGTTCAAGTACACAGTAGATATCCTCCACTGCATGCATAATGGTCTCAAGTCTACCCACTGCCATTCCTGTGAAAGAATCTGAGAGACTTAAAAATTGTAGAAGACAATGATTTTTAGAACTATAGATTTGAAACGGATCTCCTTTGACCACTGACTAGTGAAATAATTTCCCCAAACCTAGATAGTTGAAAGCATTTTCCTCGATTATTTAGAATAACTCTCACATACTGGAACTTGGAAACACAGCATCAAGAAGCATTGATACCATGTCCTTTGTGCATTTAGTACAGGTAAGTGACTTAATCAAGATGTCTCACCCAGGAGAGCTGGAATCAGAATGCAATTTCCTTTCCATCTTTTTCCCTGCTGCCTTTTGTTTCAGGTTGGGTGGCTGGGGACGCTGAGCTGGTGACAGGCTCTAATCCTTCTGTGGTACCAGGTTGTGTCATCCCCAGTGCGCTAGCCCTCGGTTATGTCTGCACTTCTCTTGGCAATCCAAGATCTTCCTCTGTAATTTACTCACAAATGAGTGGAGCTAGACCTATGACCTCTTCAGTTGAAAAACTCTTTTGAATTCTGTTCATCCTTAGACTTTTTCCAATCTTCTGTGGAGATATTTCAGAATGCTTTGGAGAAACATTGCCAATTACTCTTTATTCATTCAGGAAGAATAGAGTGGCCTCAGATAATGTGGGGGAGGCCGAGGCTGGTCTGAATTTGTTCACTAGCTGGGGAGCAATTGCCCTTGCTGGTCACGTATTAGCTTTGGTTTCTCGTTCTTTATGGCTCTCCTGGGTCATTTGAGATGCTGTAAGATGCTGGGGGAAATAGAGATGGGTTGATAATTGATTTGTTCCTGCTATGTCAGTTCTAAATCTCATACACAGTAGCAGAGCCTAAGTCTGTTCTATGATGTATTAGACACGCATCTGACCAAACAGTCAAGACATAATCAGTTCAGATTTTCAAACAGAATTTACTGGGTCTCTGCACAGAGATGTGGGTGATGTATTTCAAAAGGATCAGCTATCAACCACAGACGTAGAGGTGCCTTTTCCACCTCCGCTCCTGAAAGGGAAAGGAGAGGGTATAATTGCTGTGTCGGTTGACTTAAGAGCTGAAACTAGAGGCTAGAACAGAGGCTACTCAACAGGAAATGATTTTTCTAGAAAGATAGCACTGTGAAAGCGACAAGGAGAGAAGCTGCGAGAAGCACCCCAAGTTTCTCTCTTCGTCTTCCTTTTGAGTGGTTGTACCTGTCAGTAGCTGAACATAATCTGGGGCCACAAGTGTTGCAATGCAGGGGAGGAGGGGCTCTCTCGCCCACATCACATAAAGGGATGGTAAGGATAGAGACAGGGTGTGGGGACAGACACCTATCAGCACACATAACTTCCTAAACTCATAGGAGAACATCTTCTCTCAATCACACTTCATTTGAACAATCCCCAAAGAAAGTGCCTTTCTGCTGAACTTTGGGTCTCCATATTCTAGAGACAGAGTTCAGATTTTCTAGATGTTGTCTTTCAACTCAGGATCTTTAACTCCCTTCCCAACCCCCCAACCCCAGACAGGGTTTCTCTGTGTAGCCTTGGCTGTCCTGGAACTTGTTCTGTAGACTGGGCTCGGCTTGAACTCACAGAGATCCACCTGCCTTTGCCTCCTTAATCCTGGGATTAAAGGTGTGTGCCACCACCGCCCAGCTGCTTAATCCAGTTTTTAATAGTGATGTAAAGCTATAGGGTCCAGGGATAGTGAGAAAAATACATCAGCTCCTGAAAGATGTGGTCCCAATTGTGCTGCTTTGTTTTGACATGCTCTTGCTTGTTTGTTTGTTTGTTTGTTTGTTTGTTTGTTTGGTGTGTGTGTGTGTGTGTGTGTGTTTTGTTTGTTTGTCTTTTATAGTCTTCACAGTTCTGTGGCTTCCAATGACATGGGCTTATCTATAGCAGTTCTAGCTGTGGGTTCTGTATAAAAAGGTTTCAGGTTTCTATGGATTTAGACAGGAGAAGACCACTACTGTAGTAATTTCCTCAACAAAATTTTATTGGGTACCTATTATAAACTAGATCCTGTGAGATGAGCCCTGAGATTCTCAAGGTTAGTAAGCAGAAGATAAGAAGTTTCTGTTCTTAAACACTTTATAACTCCTCCTTTTTCTATAAAAATATAACTTTTTAGAGTTTAAGGACTCTCTTAAGCATCCTCAATTTTCTATACATTTGAGAGGGTGGTCCAGAGGGACCACAGAACACTTTCTGATGCTGTGCTCAGTTCTGAAGAGTGAAGATGGCAGCTGAACGAGTCAACTAGTTACAGTCCTAGTTACTAGATACTAGTTCATAGTATCACTCACTGTTTCATTCAGAAATAATTTCTGAGTCTCTGTTGCAGGTTGGTATATGCAGGACCTGAGAAATTAATGAGATATCTTAATGTTCAGAGGATTCCCCATCAAGCTGCTAAGCAGATGTGCAAATAACCTTGATGACAAGGTAACTAGAGCAGCAAATGATGGTATTGTTTTGGAAGGGAGGAAGTGTTGTAGTAATAACCATAACACCCAATTTTCTGGCTGCTCATTCAAGCCATCTAAAGCCCCACTCTTAGTAATGTATGCCTTTTGAGGAGTCCCAAAAGTACTCTCTTATAAAGTAATATCTCACAGAATCCATTAGTACAAACTGTTCAGCAGTTTAAAATACACATGAAACAGTTGCAGGTATAGGTTGAGAGAGACCACAAGGATCTGAATTTGGATGCTCAGTAGAACTAATTGTTTTTTACCTCATTGTGTGTGTACTTTACAAACAGTACTGTTAACCTATAGTTTAGAAAGATATTCATTGAAACTGTAAAAATAGAAAACATGTAAGCATGAAAAAGTTGTTCTACTAGGGGAATGAAGTGATAGCTTGGCAGCTAAGAGCATTGGCTGATGTTCCAGAAGACATAGGTTCAATTCCCAGCACTCACATGGTACCTGACAACCATCTATAACTCCAATTCTCGGGAATCTAGTGTCTGATGACCTCTGAAAGCACTACACATACAGTGCTGCTCAGACATACACACAGACAAAATACTCACAAACATAAAATAAGAATAACTGAAAAATATTGTTCTACTAGTAGTTGGTATTATTTAACCAACTTAACAGATGTGGACCTACACTTCTTATAGCTCACTTGGAAGGTTAGTACACTTAGAAGGTTAGTACACTTACTATGTTTCTAAATCTATACCTTAAAATGTTTTCTCTAAGTCAGTTTTGTTGTGAGTCTTTCTCTGTCCCTTGAGCCAGCTCCCAAATCACAACACGGAGACTTCTTGTTAATTATGAAAGCTCAGCCAATAGCTTAGGCTTGTTTCTGACTAGCTCTTATAACTTAAATTAACCCCTTTTCTATTAATCTCTGCCCTGCCATGTGGCTTGTGGCTTGTTGCCTCATCTTCTACACATCTTGCTTCATCTGCATCTGGTTGGCGACCCCATCTTCTTCCCAGAATTCTCTCTGCCCCCAAAATCCTGCCTAGCCATTGACTGGTTAGCTTTTATTAAACCAGTTTAAGTGATACTTCTTCACAGTTTACAAAAAGATTATTCCACAACATTTCCCTCTTTTGTCTAAATAAAAAGGAAAGGTCTTTTTAACTCTAACATAGTACAATTATATACAATAAGAACAGTTATCAGATAAAAATTGCATTTACAATGTCTAGTTCATTTCTGTTTGGTATATCTGGAGAAAATACTCCATTATCTATTCTATCTTGATAAGTCCAAAGCTCTGTACCTAATTTACCTTCTATCATAACTAAGGAAAACTGCAACTGTAACTACCTAGTCTTCAACTCCATCAAAGACGCCTGAAGGATATAATATTACCTGAGTAAACGGGAAATGCAGTGCAAGCCACTTCCAAACATATACAAATGACAGATATCTGGATGCCTGGATAGTCACCCAAGGTTCCTCTGCAATGCTGGAGGCCTAGAATATCTGACAGATTTTTTTGGGAAGCAGGAATTTTGAAGGACTGTCTTGGCAAAGTTCAGCAGTTGCTTTCTTATGTGTCCTATAGAATATATGGCATGCTTTTCTATAAGACAGGAATTTTGAAGGTCTGTTCTACCTTATCTTGGCAAAGTTCAACAGTCTTTTTTCTTTGTGTCCTGCTTAACCAGTTTTTATAGCATATTGTCATCAGTCAAGATAAGAGCAGTTGCTTTGCCCAGTGGCTCACCTTGCCACAACAAAAGCAAACTCCATAAGGAGTTTCTTTAATGTCCATCAACTTCTCTGAAGAAAATTGGTGCTGCCAGGAGCAGAATGTCTCATTGTCATGAAAAGTTAATTGTCATTAACATGAAAACATGATAATCAAGTTATTAAACATCTTAAATGTCATATTCTCTAAGTCTTTGAAGTGTTTGAAGACTGTGTATCTATTTAAAATATGTCTCTGATTAATCTTGAAAATATACCTGACTGTAAGTTTGATTGTTATGGATGACTAACTACTAACCTGTATTTCTCTATTATCCTAAATAGCTTTTAAGGACTAGAACTTTACATTACATTTTTAAATGAGCTGCATAGTACAATACCTTAAACAAGAGTAGAAACATAAATACAGTATAACAAAAATAACCGCCGGGCCTTGGTGGCACACGCCTTTAATCCCAGCACTCGGGAGGCAGAGCCAGGCGGATCTCTGTGCGTTCGAGGCCAGCCTGGGCTACCAAGTGAGCTCCAGGAAAGGCGCAGAGCTACACAGAGAAACCCTGTCTCGAAAAACCAAAAAAAAATAAAAATAAAAAAAATAACCTTAAATTTGTATCAATATGCAAAAATCCATACCAGTGTAAAATATTTGAGACTAGTGATTGTTCAAAAGTAGACTCAACCATCTACCCTTTATCCCATTATTTCTATATTATATCTCCCTTTTTCCCCTTCAGACAGAGATACCTGAATCTAATCTCCATTGTTTAGCTTTCTCCCTGACCATGACTGGTACCAATTTATAACCAACAACCCTAAACAGTAACACACATCCATAACCCACCGAATGACCAAAACTACCCACCCTACTTCTTGGAAATGTGGGTGTTATGTCCTCTAGACTGCTTCCTGTTATGGGGGGGGAGGGGGGCGGCGGCAACTGCATCTTTGGAAGACTGAGAAAATCAGGATCATGGTCAAGTCCTGGATAGAATAGTCTATGAGGCTGGACCTTCTCAGCCAGCAGCCTTTAATCTGTTCTGGATGCAGAACTCGAAGAAAGCTGCAGCAGAGGCACTCTGAGAGGCTACATCACCTGAGCTACTTGTTTTCACTGGTGTGTCTGGTCCCCTTGCTCTGAAAATACATAAACTTTCAAAGGTAACATACAGATCTGTATTAACACAAGTATGGACTATGTGTTGTTCACAAGCTAGTTAAAGATTTTTTTTTTCATTTTATGTTTGACCATGTAAAATATACATCACCTGTCTTGTAGTATTTTTTAGGTTTATTTCTTTTTGTCTGTAGATAGGAACTTCAGAGGGTCTCCCCCTATCAAACTTGATCTTCTTTAACCTTGAGTGAACACACAACCTTTCTCTTTCTATGGAAACAAAAACATAACCTCTTCTCCAGCACAACATATTTTTTTACTTCCATTTTGAAGTTAAGACATTTTTAAAATATATAAATTGGTTTAATTTAGCAGTCTCTATAAGCCAATGTCTCTCAACAGCTATCATTTGTTCATCAGGAATCAAAACTTTCAAAAACAAACAATAACAAAGGATCCAGACTCCCTGTGTATTTCCCATCACCATGTGGCTTATTCTTTTATTTTATTATTACTTTACTCTTTCTTTAAACACTTTATTATTTTAAAAGTATTTATATTTTTATGACTATCTATACTCTTTTTTTTAGCCTATGTACATTGTTAAACACATTGTAACCTGTTTAGAGGGTTTTTCCCATCTGAACCTGCCTTACTGCATATCTGTAACCTTTTCTGTCTACATATGCAAAATTTTAAACTGTTGTACAACTTAGCTCATGATGTGTTGGCAGCTGGCTCTGCCCCCTTGGTTCCCTGAGAGCCTAGCTTCATGATGAAGGTACCAGTGGGAGCCATGTTTACCATCCAAGCTCTGAGAAGTTTCTGGGTCCACGCTGCTGTAGGTGTTTCTACCTAGTCTCTCATGCCACTGAATAGCTCTCCAGTCACTGCACATAAACCCCATTCAAGTGCTCAGTAGCAGGGCCTCTTAAAAGAGCCACACCTCTGTATGCCACTAGCACTGAACCTACCTGAGAGACTGCAGTCACCAGGAAGCCACATTTGAATTCGTGTTTTGAACTTTCTTTTAAAAGCTTTCTCAGCCCTGATGTGGATATAATGGCCCAGATGTTGGGCGCCATTATTTGTGAGTCTTTCTCTGTCCTACCAGTCAGCTCCCAAATCAAGACACAGAGTCTTCTTATTTAGTCTTTCTCTGTCCCGCCAGCTAGCTCCCAAATCAAGACACAAAGACTTATTAATTATGAAAGCTTGGCTGATAGCTTAGGCTTGTTTCTAACTAGCTCTTATAGCTTAAATTAACCCATTTCTATTGATCTGTGTCCTGCCACATGGCTCATGACTTGTTACCTCATCTCCTACACACCTTGCTTCCTCTGCGTCCAGCTGGTGACTCTGCCTTCTTGTTCTCAGCATTCTCTCTGCCCCAGAAATCCCACCTCGCTGTTGGCCAGTTAGCTTTTTATTAAACCAATCTGAGTGACTCTTCTTCACAGTATTCAAAAAGATTATTCCACAATACAATTTTTTTTTGTCTTTTGTATATAATGAAAGAAAAGCCCAACACTTCTGTGTTTTTAAATATGACTAAGACTAAAAGACATGTACAGTAAGGCTCTTTGTAATTTTCTAAATAATAGAAAGAAATACTCTTTTGATTTCCTATCTCTTTCTGACTCCCCCCCCTCATTTTTAGAGAAAATATATCTGATAAAGATGAGGGATAATAATTGTGTATTCAACTTCCCATGATTACAACAAAATATCTGAGATAATTTTGCTCATGTTTGTGAAGTCTATGATTAATTGTTCTCCATTGCTTTGGGCCTGTGGAATATAGCATCATTGTGGTGGGAATATTTGAAAGAATAAAACCCTAGCCAGACAGAAGATTTGATGAAAAAAGTGGAGCCCCATTGTCACCTTCTGTACACACCTCCATGACCTAATGACCTCTTACAAGACTCCACATCTTAAAGATTGTACCACCTTCTAATAGCATCATGCTGGGGTCAAGCCTTTGAAGAAAGCACCTCATCAGGGCTGAGAAAGCTTTAAAAAAAAAGTTCAAAACACAAATTCAAATGTGGCTAACCATCTTTTATAGTAGAGCAATCTCTATATTCACCTAATGCTTAAAGCCTATCCCCTTATTTCTGACCTTAAAACTAATTCATAAACATGACAATGGGCAAGTCTCCAAGGACCAAAGAACCCTCTGTAAGATTCTTGTCCATCCTTATAGATCCATGTTTAAAATTTCTCATAAAAAATAACATCAATGTCATGAACTATTTCCCTGGTATTTTGTATTTCTCTTTTTATGTATGTTAAAAGAGTTGGATTGTTTCTGGGATGTGTTATTTTTAGTGTACTTATAGGACTAAGCAACAATATAAGCATATTTTTTTACTCAGTGTGTTACCAAAGTGGTAGAACATTATGCTTGATGTGTTTTGTTCTATCTTCAGACACTTTTCTTAAGTGTATGACCTCTAAATATAAACCAATATTTTTGACTTATTTTTCAAAAAGGTAGAACCTATACTTTTCTATATTTCCAGACATTTTAGATACTCAGTCTTCCTATTTGCTGTGGGATGTCTTTCTGTATGCTGTGAATATGTGTTGCTTTGATTGGTTGGTAAATAAAGCTACATTGGCCTATGGCAGGGCAGGATGGAGCCAGGTGGGAAAATCCAAGAGAGATAGGAGAGAAGAAAGGAGAGCGGGGCAGACACTGCTAGCCACGGCCAGGAGAAGCAAGATGTAAAGTACTGGTAAGCCACAAGCCATGTGGCAAGGTGTAGATTTATAGAAATGGGCTAATTTAAGATATAACATTTAGCTAGCAAGAAGCCTGCCATGGCCATAGTTTGAAAATAATATAAGCCTCTGTATGTTTATTTGGGTCTGAGCAGCTGCAGGACCAGGCAGGACACAGGAAAACTTCCAGCTACAACCATTGACTTTAACTGGTTTATATTTAGAGGTCTTTCATCCCAATATATTATTGAACGTTTTCTTTTAAAATGAAATGTAATTTATGTACTATGAAAAATAAGTTATTTTATTTTGGTTTAATAATTTTGAAAGCAAGCTTCATTATTGGATGGTTCAATAGATTTTCCTCATATGGTCAGAAATTATGGTGGAAAACATGCACTCTGAAGACATTAAAGTCAGAACTATTTAAACAATTGTAGTCTTTTCTCCTAGATTGCACCATTATTAATGTGAATCTTTTAGTCTTTTGAGTTATGCCAGTTGCTAAGGGAAACAGCACTTTTTATTGTGTTTGCCATTGTTGATGCTGAGGACAACATTTATGCATTTTTCTTGATCAATACTTAAATAGTGTCAGGCCATGTCATTATTATGTCATTTGTCCAGAGAATTTGCCTCCTAGTTATCCAGTGAGATAGGGAAAGGTTCAATTGTCAGTCATTCAACTCTAGTGCTGTGACACATCAACTTATAGACAATTCATAATACTATGTAGATGCCACAAGGCTTTTTGTCTTGGTTTCTCATCTCTCTGGCTTACCAGTTTGCTTTACTTCCGATATAGGCAATGAAATATCCACCTCATGTGGAATCACTATAAGCTACTAATACAAACAGATGTCTGAAAAAGGTAGCATGTCACTTTCAAAGTGAGAAGATTCCTCTTTTAGTGATAAAATTCTACATACTTTGCTCTGAGCTCACACATGAAATCTACTGCATTATCCTTATGGCATTTAGCAGTATCTATTTGTTCTTAAGTATGCCTTATCTTGAATAATGTATGTTTCCTTCTCTCATATATATCTATTTCTGTGATTTCCTTTGAATAAAAATAAACCCTATTCATCAAGGAACCATTCATTGTCCATCATCCAGTGTCCTAAGTATGGAGTTCTGATCAAGTACAGGTAATGTGAATCGGAATTCCTCTTCTCATACTTCAAGCACACTCCTCTCCTCCTGTATTAGTCTGGTTTGTATTGCTATTGCATAATACTGGACACTAAAGGTTTTATAATGAAAATGTGTGTCTAGCTCAGAAGTTTTGGAGACTGAAAGTCTAAGATTAGGCAGGCTCCTTAGTGCAGCCTTTAAGTAAGCACCCTACCCACCAGTTGTATCATAGCAGAAGGAAGAAACAGAAGCAGACCATGCAGAGGGAAACAACAAGAGGCATGGCTTCACTTCATAGCGTCCCGCCATCATGAAGACTCTCACTCCCTGAGACCAGCATTAATTCCTTTAACAGGATGCCCCCATGACCTGACTGCCTTCCAGTAAGCCTCGCCTCTTAAAATTCCCCTACCTGTTCACTGCCATAGGGAGCCCTAAGCTTTCAGACCATGGCAGGTTAAACCACATCCAACTATAACAACCCTATCTATCTGTGAGCAGCATGCACATGAGCTTCTGGCTCCTGCCTTTGCCCACCAGCATGTGATCACAGCCTACTGCATGCCAGGCTCCATGCTAGCTAACCACTGGGTGTCTAACAGTGAAAATCCTTTTTTCATAGCCTAGCAAAATGATGTCAGGATAAGGAAAGGCAGAAAACTAGAGGATATAAAGGTATCGTTGAGATTATGTTCATAAGTTTTGATTTGATCTCATTTTGCTAAGCTAAGTATGACTTTTTTTCTTCAAGTACAGCATACTTGCCATCATGTGTGGAAGACTTCCTTATAGGCCACCCACACTCCACTGTCCCACTGTGAAGTGAATGCCATGCTCCAGTGCAGACACCTCAGGATCTGCCCTTCATCCCTCTGCCAAAGCTCTGATTCTCCATGCTGGACAGTCTCTCTGTTAGATATGGTCTCACCCTGTCCTGCCTTGAAATATCCAGCACCATTACTACAAACTCTTCCTTGCTTGGCTCCACCTGTTAATCTTAGAAAGGATTTTGTTTAGGATAATAAAGGAAAGACTAGCTTTACCAGAAGCATTATCTGCCACCATTTTAGCTCAGAAAACTATGCAGGGGGAATAAAATAATGTCATTACTTAAATAATTAGGTGATGGACATGCCACTTACCTTGGTCTGGTCATTGTTTACCATGTTCATGAATTGAAGGGACACACTGCATCCCCTGATTATTTATAATAAGGTGTTAATGGAAAATAAAATTTTTTGAAATGATGATTAAATTCTAATTATTGTGTCTCCTAGACAAGCACCCTTCTCTTTTCTGAGTCTCTCCTTGTGGCTGTGGGTATTATTACTTCACTATACCAGGTAGCCCTTAACTTAGGAGCCTTACAGGAGCATGGGTGTGCCTGAATGTCCCCTTCCAGTTTCTCTGTGCCTGGGCTATCTCAGCTCCACACAGGCTTTTGTTGTTCTGGGTGCCTTTGTTTCTTTTGTTCTCTTGGTCTCTGCTGTTGCTACTCCGAGAGAAAACCTCATTGCAGTGCCATAATGGCAAGAGCAGAAAATAGTCACCTTTGATCACCTGTTAGCTTAGAGCTGGGCAACCTCTGTGCAGACTCGGGCCAGTAGGCTCTGCATGGCTCGGCTGGAAGAGGACATGGCTTCACATATAAAGGTGCTTCAGGGTTCAGGGAAATCTTGGGTTCAAAGCAGGCACAAGAGCAATCTCGGTGTCATCACAACCTCCTCATGTTCAGGTTCTCATGCTCACTGCAACTCAAACATTTCTTCCTGGAGAACGTTCCAGCCTGGGGTAGAAATACACAGTTCACAGATAGGACTGGGTGGAGGAATGTGTGCTGTGGACTCTAGGCCGAGTTTATGTTAGCCTATACTGGAGTGTGTGCTAGCGGTCAGTCTGTCTCTGTATCAGAGTCAAAGCTGAAATATCTGGCAGGGACAACAAACATTAATGTTGTGGGAAGTTTTTTAATCCCTAAATTTTCACTGCCTCTGAGTTATAGATAGCTTTGCTTACACCTAGTGTTTACATATTAAATAGCATGTCAGTTTGATAATGAAGAGAGTTTTGCCATTTGAAAACGTAAACAAACAAACAAACCCACAAAAGAGCATGTTTACTAACCAGACTGAGCTCTTTATATTGCGACTTTCCTATGGGGAGCACACTGTGGTGTGCTTGCTTCATCGGTGGTGGCAGGAGATAGCTCCCCTTAAACCACGTATAGTGCCAAGCCGCAGACCCAGGGAGTCTTGGGGTGTTCTGGGGAGCAGGTCTGCAGAGTTTATTTTTGGGTTCTGACATGGACGTGGGCTGTCAGCAGATGGTCAGATGCTCACTCCTTCATTTCTTGGGTGGAAACTTATTTAGCAGCCCCTGTGCCCGGCGTACTTTTAAGTGTGTAACAGGATACAGAGTTGAACATGACACTGGTTAAGATTCAGAAGAGCACTCTGGAGTGTTATGGAGGTTGGAACACAGGCTGGAAGACAGAGGCAGGAGGCCAGCCCCATGCCACCACAGAACTCACAGGGTGGAGGGTGGGCAGGGACTGACATGAAGCGGTAGGTAGCAGAGATCAGGGTAGACACTAGGGCATCCTTAAACTTCCCAGCATTCCAAGCACCTGTAATCATCGGACGAAAGTATTTCATTTTGTCTACTAGGAAAAAAGTGCAGTTCCCCAGTCCACTTTAAGAAAATGGGGCACAGACTTGGCCTAACACATTGTGGATGAGAGATGATAAAGGTGTGATATTTAGGAAAGAACATGGGGGTGAAATAGTGTGTGATGGAGTCCATGAGTGATGAGTTGATAGAGATTTCAAGGGACACCTATTTATGAACTCTGTCCCTATGAGACTTAGAGATTAAGCTGGTTTGAGACAAAGCTTATGAGGAAAAGCCCACAGAATGAGGAAAAGCATGAACATGAACGGGGGCCATGAAATCAGGATGGGAAGGCACTTTGGATGTCACACACAGTGCCAGACTAGTACTATCTGGGTATCTGGGCAGTGTAGTGGAGAATTTCACTCTCAGGAGTAAATGGTTCTTGGGAGCTACCTCCGAATTATCACTCCTTATATAACCATTCCTAAGAATCCCTTAGCATATTGCCAGAGAGGTCGCCCTCAGTCAGTGTAGGTCCCTGGTCTTATGAAATGCATCAGTATGTAACAGTGAGATGTGTGGGTGTCTCGAGTCTGACTGAGGGTTATTTGACAATGGCATTTTTCTTCATCAGCAGTGCCCAGAGTTGGAGAAAAGCTGGATGGGCACCAACCCTGAAACACTCAGCAGTTTTTAGCCACGCTGTTAGTGCATCTCTTTGGGGAGGCGGGGTGACACAGTGCATGCTTCCTGGAAGTGACACCAATGTCAGCAGCTTCTCTCATTTGCGTTGAAAGCCTAATAGGGTGGCGATGCAGAGAGAACACTCGGTGTTTTAATGTGTCCTCGAGCTGCTCTGCCGTTAAAACCTGACCTCTCTTTTTCTGACAGGAATTCTAGGGAAGGATGGCGTGGAAACCATCCTCTCACCTACAAATGATAATGAGAAATTACAATCCATATCTTAACATGTAAAGATAAAAACAAATGTGCAATAACAGGAGGGTGCAAAAACATGACATAACAATATTCTTAATATTATGATAAACCAAAAATTTATGGGGCCCCCACAAAATGACCGTGAACAAAAATGGGACCCCAAATGATTAAGTTCAGAGTGGGGGGGAGATCCTGAATTACCCTTTCAGATGTGCTGAGAGAGTCTAAAGGTGTTGATTTTTACGAAGGAAAAAGAAGACGTAGTATGATGAAGTCTATGAGTGATGAGTAGATTCATTCCATCCCGTGACAGCATTAGACTTTCTTTGTGTTTTATTTCAGTCTGATGTCCCAGTGACCTATAACCCAGAGAGCACAGGAATAAAATGTACCAGCTTATCACTGGAAAAGTTAGATTTCTTTTTTACTTGAATTGTCAAAATAGTAATAATTACTTTAGTGGAATTGTTTGAAATAAAGCTCGCTCTCTCAAAATGAGCTTAGAGGCATTTGGGACTTGTGGGGAGTCTACAAAGAAAAAAAGTGGCTTTTAAAAAATTGTTGGTAAATATGTGGTTGATGTGTAAATATATTGTTGGTGAATATAGCTGAGGTGCGGAATGTGCTTCACACCAACGCCTTTGTGGTCAGACTCTGAGAGATAAGACCTGAAAATGATATGATCTAACTGATAGGTTTTAGAAATAATGATTGGTGTAAAACTCAGTACAAGCCTGTTGCTGTCATTACCTATGGCAAACCACAGATGCTGTGGCAAAAATGCCTCCCTAGGATTGAGGTCAGGGTCACTAGGGTGGATCATATCTGCTTGCCTACACTCAGTAGCAGAACTGGGCTGAGCATCACTGACAGGCTGCTGTGTGGATAACACTGTCTCCTTCAGTGGCCCTTCTCTGATGGCCATACATCATGTATCCCATTACTGGTGGTATTGGTCCATTGTAAGGAGCTTTTCCCCCTTTGGATTCGGTTGTAATACATACTGGGAAGTTTCAGACTGTGAATAGCCTATTCCTCACTTCTTATTCGGTGATGTAACAACCTTTGAGGACTATTGCCTGGCTGCTTATTGCTATGTGGTGGTAAAATCCTGACTTCCTATTTCAGATATGCATTGATTTGTCTTGTTTTTTTTTTCCTCTCCTTTTGTAATATTGTACAAAATCAGTTTGAATGTACATGTATGGTTTTTTTTTCCTTTTCCTGTTTTAATTTGATTCTTTCCTTTAGTTTTAGTAATGTATAATTGACAAGTAAATACATACCTGGGCCTGGGGACATTGCACAGTGAGTAACAGTAACTGCCCTTAAGCATGAGGGGCCAAGTTCTGATTCCTAACACCAAGGTAAAAAGCCAGGCATGGCTGTGTGTGATGCCTGTGACCCTAGCATTGGAGGACAGAGACAAGTGGATCCCAATAGCTTACTGGTCAACCACCCTAGCTGAAACAGAAAATTTAGAAAATTTACAGTTCATGGAAAGGCCCTAACTCAAAGGGATAAAACAGTAAAAGAAGACAACATTCTGCCTGGGACTCTGCATAGTAACAAGACACCGAGTCCCCTCTCACTCACATGCATGCAACACACACACAAATCATACATATTTGTACTGTACAGTATATATGTCTTTGACATACATATGTATATACATACATATATGTATGCACATATTATATATGTGTACACACATATGTGTGTGTATGCACATATGTGTGGGTGTGTGTGTGTGCAAGAGATCTCTGGGACTCCTTCATGCCTAACACTTTTTAACCTTTTGGCTCTCCTTTCAATTCAATATTATTATAGCCCCACTCCCATCATTCTTCGTTTTGATTCTTGAACAGTACCAAATTTCCCTGTCAGAGGGAGTTCTGCGAAGTTGGCTTAGTTGTCATTGACATGAACTCTCAGTTTGAGCACATCCTCTGTGGTGCATCTAGACAAGCATCCAGATGCTTCTGCCCTGACTTGTGTTTTTCTCTACAAAGTGGCCTGGTTTCCTTTATTAGGGAGTGGTATTCAGAAACTCAGACCTCATTGCTACTGGGACTCCTTTTACTTGTAGCTTATTCAGTGGATACATACACACACACACACACACACACACACACACACACACACACATACACACACACAGAGACAGAGATGGAGAGAGGGAGAAAGGACAGAGACACAGAGAGAGACAGAGAGAGTGCTCTCACATATGTACATTGTACTGCTCTCTGTGTGTGTGTGTGTGCACACGCATGTGTAGTATCCACCAGGTGGGACTAGAAGCAATGACTCTGAGGCCCTTCATCTGGTGGGTTCTTATCCTTCCACCATTCTTTGTTCATAGTTGTGGTTCCTTCTTCCAAATGAGAATCTTGGTATATTACAATATCAACATGTTTGCTTATGTTTATAGTCCTGCAGTGAACTCAAAATTATCTCACATCTGCTATGCCAAGACCACTACTATCAACAATACACTGTCAGCCCAAAATCCCCTCAATTTCTTTTTGGCCTTAGAATGCATATCTATCTAGAGCCAGAAGACTTTTAGAGCAAATGTATGTAGATTATTTCATTAGTTCTCAGTTTGTTACAGATTTAGAGTTTGCTGTTATGGTTTTAATTTTAATTTACTGTGACATTTAACATGCTATCTAGCCTCTTAAGGAAGCTTAAGTGCCCAAGACAGTATTGTTAACTGCAGCACAATACTACATAGAAATCTCCAGAGCATGTTCATCTTGAGGAGTTGAACCTGTATTCTCATCAAATTTTAAATGTAATCTATTTAAGAAACCATTTTCAGGGTTTGGTTGTTTTTATTTTTTATTTTTATTTATTTATTATTTTTTGGTGACTTAATCTATTTTGAATCAATAAAGTTGCTGTGGGATGGTCTGTATGTCAAATTGCTCTGATTGGTCAATAAATAAAACACTGATTGGCCAGTGGTCAGGCAGGAAGTAGGCGGGACAAGGAGAGGAGAATTCTGGGAAGCAGAAGGCTGAGTGAGAGAGTCACTGCCAGCAGCAACGATGACAAGCAGCATGTGAAGATGCCGGTAAGCCATGAGCCACGTGGCAGGGTATAGATTTATAGAAATGGATTAATTTAAGCTATCAGAACAGTTAGCAAGAAGCCTGCCACAGCCATACAGTTTGTAAGCAATTTAAGTCTCTGTGTTTACTTGGTTGGGTCTGAGCGGCTGTGGGACTGGCGGGTGACAGAGATTTGTCCTGACTGTGGGCAAGGCAGGAAAACTCTAGCTACATAAAGTAATTTTGCTTTTAAATATAAAGAAAGAAAATATTTTATATGTCTGCCTATTTGAAAAGTCCAGTTAAACCTTGTGCCATTATCTTCTGTAGGGTCTGTTTACAAAGGGTAAGCATATATTTTTTCTCCTTGAGTTGGCAGATAGTTTCATATTTATTAGTCCCCCAACTTCAAGAAAAGAGAACACTTTCAGGCTTCCTACCACTGAAATGCAATGTACAGCAAACCATCTCTAGAATAGGAGGCAAAATCTGGTTCTCACACCACCCACACCTGCTGGTTGACCTGGGTTTGTCACCCTGTCTCTTTGCATATGTAAGCTCAGCACCACTGCCATCTTGAGGTGACCCAGAGCACTTCACTTGGTGCATGATGGGTAGGTGGCATGTACCAGAAGACTGCTCCCTGTGATCCGGGTGGTCATGAGTAAATTTGAAACTATATTCTGGATACTCAGAATTACTGGTAGGTTTTAAACTTTTTCTCTCTCTCTCCTTTCTCAATCTTCTCTCTTCTCTTTGTACTTCTGATATATGGAGAAAAGTTATGACTTAGCCAGAGGTTCTGGCTTTGGTAATGGACTTGTCCTTTTTAAGTAACTGAGGAATAAAAATAAAAATTTTTGCCATCACTGTCAGTGGCTGCAGTTGATCCTGGGGCAGGCTGTCAGTGCTAGGATGTCAAGTGTACCTACCACTGTAACATGAAGGCATCTTCCAGTGATCCCACAGATAAAATCTAGATAGGAGAGTCTGTATCTAATAGTAGCTCTTGGGATTTTCCTGAAACTCTTGCTAGCCACTTTGAGACTTGAAGTACAACATAATAGTTAAAGCAAATGTGATGTTCCTATTCCCGGGAGGAAGGTAGCACATTACCAACCTAAGCATGGCCAGAAAGCATTTGCTGTGAAGGGGTGTGTGTGTGTGTGTGTGTGTGTGTGTGTGTGTGTGTGTGTTTTCCCAGTGAGCCCCCTCTATGACTTTATCCTTTACTTATACTGTCTTTAGATAAGAACCAAGAGTGGGAAGAGATATTTCTATAGACAGAATCTTTTCATCCACAGGCAACTTGTTAGAAACTGTAGATTTGTAGAAATTACTGACTTCACCAAGGCAGGAAGAGAAAATTATAGATGGTAGTTTTGTTGATTTTTACAGTTAGATACTTTCAAGATAGTGGAAAATTATTACATAACTATCTTCTTGGAGGGGCCTCAGTAAAGAATAGTTGATAAGCACAGAGACTGCTGGTTTGTGTCATGTCCACAAAGGCCCCAAGGATGCATTTTCCGCAGTTTTCCTGTTCAAAGAACTGAGACAAAGTCCAGGATAGAGTGGTTAAAACGTTTTGGTTCTTGCCTGGGAAAGACTGCACAATGAGATGACCATTCTTTCAAGAATTGCTATGGAAACTATAGAGGCTAAGCTTCAGGGCCTTTGCTTGTGTGGGGAAGTGTGGCCACAGAGCCATAGATTTTCATGCATTTACTAAAGTTACACATTTTAACCCAAACCGGTTAAAACCAACATTTTCCTCTACTCTAGCTGGAGAGGAAATCTCTACATCTCATCTCACTTTTCTTATTGCTGGATGGCATCAGAGGTAGCCTTGTATGCAGGAGACCATGGGCTGAAGAGTTTGTGAGGCAATCACATGTCTGCAGTCACTCCTGTGTGCAGTTAATATAGTTACGCTAGTGCCAGCCTTCACAGGAGTGAATGACTTCTAAGTCCTACCATAGACTTAGTTGTTTCACCCAACAGGGATAGCAATCATGCTGCATTATTAATGCTGTGCCAGCCCTGCAAGTATGTGGTCAGTAGAGGAGAAATGACGAACAAAATGCACACAACCAGAAGCAATTTTATAGAAAACCTGTAGATGTAACCAACCGTCTTATTAAATAAGAAACACAGAATCAATGCAAAGAAGAAAGCCAAGAGATCAGAGCTAAGAGCCTTACCCGTCTGCTGCAGCTAGCTTCTTCAGCAAAAGAGAAACCTACTTCCTGTGTGTTTGTCTTTATATAGACTTTCTGTTCTGACTTCTCATTGGTTGTAAACCCAACCACATGACTGCCTTGTCACTGCCTATCTGTACAGACCTCCAGGTCTTCTATGGTTGGTATTGAGATTAAAGGCGTGTGTCTCCAATGCTGGCTGTATCCTTGACCACACAGAGATCTACCTAGCTCTGCCTACCAAGTGCTGGGATTAAAGGTGTGCACCACCACTGCCCAGCTTTCGCTATGGCTCTAATAGCTCTGACCCCCAGGCAACTTTATTTATTAGCATACCAATAAAATCTCATTTGAGTACAAATAAAATATCACCATAAAAACCCATTTAGTCACCAAACTTACAAGTATGCAACTGGACAGTTTAGTTGATTCCTAGTCAAAACTATGAGTTCTTTGCATGCAGAATGTACTAGATACATTAGTGGTGCATGCAGTTACAAATCCATCTCATATTCTCTCTCTCTCTCTCTCTCTCTCTCTCTCTCTCTCTCTCTCTCTCTCTCTTTTCTCTCTCCTCTCTCTCTCCTTTCTCTCTCTCCTCTCTCTCCCTCTCTCTCTCTCTCTCTCTCTCTCTCTCTCTCTCTCTCTCTCTCTCCCTTTCTCTCTCTCTCTCTCTTCTCTCTCTCTCACTCACTTTAAATTTTGGATGGCAGTTCTGTAAAATAAGAACTTAAAATTTTTGTAAAATTTAATAGAATAATATCCATAGGTAATGCACAAATTATGGTAGCCCTGCCAATATAAATTTGGTTGTGTACTAAGGCTCATGTTTCTATGTATTCTGACCACCAAGAACCAGAGAGAAATCTAGTCAGCTACCCTACAGTAAGAGTATGAATTCTCTTTCTCCCTTGTCATCATTTGGTCATTATCAGATGAGTAGAAGATCAAAGGGTAAGCAACCAAGATGTAGGAGATGGGCCGTAGATTTGTAAGAGTATGTTATAAATCACTTTTTGTGATCTTTTTCTAGAAATTTCACATGTATAACTTGCTGTGGGTTTTCAATCAACATAGATACTCTCTTGCCTAATTTTGTATTTGTAATTTCATATTCATTGTCTAAAAGATATTGTCCCCCTAAACTGCCTAGACTTTAGCTCTCTCAAAACCTGGGTTTACTCCCTTGTGTACTCATAAAGTGTGTACTCACAGTGGTCCCATGCACATTTATAGCTTCATTTATAGTGTAAGACTACCAGTGTGGGTTAGGTTATGTGTGAACAAGATATATTTATTTCATACATTTGAGATATAATTAGTTGGCAAACTTTGCTATAATAAATAGAATTTCAAATTCTGGTAGCCAGTTCCCTCTGCTTCAGCTGTACTGAGTGCTCGGCATCTGTGATGAGCAGAGCAGAATCAGCTTAAGATTGAGTGGAGACCCTTCCTGTCTCACTCCTCAGAAAAATATTGTCCTAAGACTGGGTCAGGAAACATGGAAGAGCCTGGAATACAGTGAAAAGTACGCAAGCTATCAAAAGCTACTGAGGCTGTGTCTGAAAGACACAGGAAATAATTTGAGGGAGTAAAAAAGAGTGAAAGCCGTAGGGCTAGAAATACATAAGCCCTAGAGTGTTTTCCTTAAATTGCATGGGTTCAATTACCAGCAAAACACACACACACACACATGAGATGCCAGGGAGAGTGGCTAAAACTTATTGTAATTTAGTAGCTATGCTAACGTTCATGATTTGGCCGGTGCTCATTGAGTGTTAGTGAGTGTAGAGTTGGGAAGAGATGTGTATAAGTTCGAGCTTTTAGACTGTAGAGCCAGTGCTATACAGCAGCTGAATGAACTAACAGAGGCTGTGCTTTCTGTAGTTAGATGAGATCTTGTGTCATAGAATCTAGAATGTACTCTTTCTTTGTCCCAGATTAGCTTGGTTTTACTGAGCCGCAGTTCCCCTCTGTGGGATGGGGACAGTCATTTTTGCTACATAAAGATACAAAGATGTAGGGCTGGGGTTGTAGCGTAATGGTACAGTACTTGCCTAACATGGTGAAGGTCTTCAGTTGCAACCCAGCACTGGAAAAACGGAAGGAACGTCTGACAGACCTCATATATTCCAGTTGCACAGGGAATGCTCATCCTTGCGGATATTGTCTCTTCTCTTCAAGATAGAGTAGAAACTCTGGGTTGAGGGTGGTTTCAACATTTAAAAAGAACGATGAAGCTAATCATCTTTTCAAAAGTCTCCCTGCCCAGAATTTCTATAATTAGTTTAAATTGCAGGTTTGGGCCATGCCGTCACAAACCTGCCAGGAACACACCAAGCTTTAATTTGGCTGGATATTAATTGGTAGGCTGGCAAGTTAATGTGATACAATTATTGTTAGAATAGAGTCTTTGTTTCTTAAAGGTGGGGCTGTCTGTCCAGTGGGATCTGGCTTTGCAAAGACATAGTAAGAATTAAGTGTTATCTTAGAATTGTAACTTTCTTATTCTGCTCCTAGGGAATGTGGAGGGCCAGCCAAGATATTTCTGGCATGACTAACCCTAAGGGAGATGTTGGCAAATTGGAAATGTTTCCATTCACGATTTTGATTATGCTTAAACAGACTTATTAATAATAGCAGCATTATATTTTCTTTAAGCTAAGCAATTGGCATGGTCTCAGCTAATAAAAAAGAAGTTCTCTCCCCTTTGTTTCTTGGGTAACTTTTTTTTTCTATATGGAAACCTAAGATTAAGGTCATCACTGATTATATAGTAATAAGGCAGCTTTTAGAATCACTGAATCATATGATACAGATATCCCTTTTCAATTTATTGTAACTAAAGTTAAAATGAAGCTGAATTATAAATCAAGTCAATTTTTAGAATCTGAAGACACTAGTGTTAAAGGCCTTGGGAATTTGATTTACGTATGTAGGTCAATGTGTTCCTACTGAGAATACAACTCAGGATGTATTTTCCTCTCTGGGAGAGAGTTTCATGAGTCATAATTCCAAATATTTAGGATTGCTGAGCAAATACTGGAAGATAAGAAGCAGCATGCTGTACCACCCTCCCCAAGCTGAGTGTGGTATCATCTGCCCCAGTCACCTTTGCTCTGTGAAAAAGAGTTTTCCTTTAGACAACTAAAATATTTGCCCTTGGGAAAAATCCAGCTTTCTGTTTACTTAAAATGCTGCTATTTGTACCAGATAAATTTAGTGGGTTATAAAAAGTATGTTTTAAGAAATGTCATGGAGAGGCTGGAGAGATGGCTCAGAGGTTAAGAGTGCTGACTGCTCTTCCAGAAATCCTGAGTTCAATTCCCAGCAACCACATGGTGGCTCACAACCTTGTATAATGAGATCTGGTGTCCTCTTCTGGTATAAAGGCACACATGCAGGAAGAACACTATATATATATAGGAGAGAAAGGGAGGGAGAGAAGGAGAGGGAGAGGAAGGTCATGGAACAAAACATAAAGGATTTTTAGTGTCACACACAAGGAAGGAGTGAGTCATTTTGTGGGGGGGGAAATGCGTATTTCAAATATGTATATGTGCATCTATTATATAGTATACATTCTGAGCTGTAAAGTAAAATTTCTGAGTTATAGTAAAATATAATTAGAAAGCTGAAGCTTTTAAATGTGCAATAAAGTTATTGAAGTAAAGTAGCTATCCTTTTGTCACCCATGTAAAAATTATATTCACACTAGTCCAGCTTCTTGAAATCTGTGTGTGTGTGTGTGTGTGTGTGTGTGTGTGTGTGTGTGTGTGTGTGTGTAACAACATCATCCTTGATTTAGAGTGGTGTGGAGTTAGGAGACTGCTTAAGCCTTGATGGGACAATAGAGATCCTTACACCAGAGAGGTCTTTGTTGGATACAAGGTTATGGCAAGGCATTGTCTCTTTTAATCTTATTCTTTATGAAGCAGGAAGGATAGCAGTACATGTCCCATCCATCTGCCCAAGCAGCCAACTCATGCATATGCAATTGTATATTTATTATGTGCTATGTCATTGGCCCTGTTATATGAACCTGGATTTCAGTAGTGTAGAGGGCAGAGGCTTTGCCATTGGGCTCCCATTGCTTCTCATTTTTCACGTGCCTCACACATTTACTCTGTACTAAGTAATTATTGTTATTAGTGATGATGGCTAAATCCTGCCCCATCATACTCTGCCAATTATTACTCATCTGCTTATATTTATCTGTATTTTGCCGTGCACAAAGATTTTGCAGCATTGTGTAATCTGGGTAAGTAGGAAAAGTATGGCTGAATTATAGGTAAAATAAATAATCAAAATATATGGGAACAAAAACATTTGCATATGTATATGCACATAAACATTTACATCATAAAATAAGTAAGCCCAGAGGGAGAGCATAAATGGCAAGGGATAGGTCCTTTTGTGGCTCTCTCTTTGGGGCTCATTCTTGCATCTGAACTTTCCAGGAGGCAAGTAAAAAGAAAATTGTCAGGTACACAATTCTTGCTCTCAAATAAAAAGAGCCAGTCTCAGGGAAAATGGAGTGTTCGCTTATACACACAAGAATGCATTTCTCACATGCAGCTTCATGGGAGGCAGGAAACATCTGAGCTGGGCAATAACACACCACCACTCAGAAGAAACTGGCTGTGGGGTTTCACTTCTCTGACGTCTGCAAAAATGGTGAAGGCTTTATATTTAAATGCAGCAAAACTAATCCATCAGAAGACAGAAAATAATGATCCAATCGGATAACCCTTTGCTACTCTTAAGATATCAGTAGAACATGGAAAGGATATTCTCAAGCAATCCTCCTGAAGTGCCACCTATCTTAACCCAGTTACTAACTGAAGTGGATACAGGGAGTTTAGGAAGACACTCCCTGGCAGGGCCCTCGGTGATAGGCACTCAATGCTGGTGCCTCAAAGCAAATCCAACTGCTTTAGAGAAAGCTATGATTAGGGAACCTGGTCAATACTATTTGGTGAAAACCAGCCTGAGCTACAATCCAGTCTGTAATCCTGAGCTGAAGACTCCACAACACAGCACTTTTCCAGACTAGTTTCAAACCTATAGAAATGGGGATGGTGGCGGTTATATTTACTTTCTTTTTTTTTTTTTTCTCTAATGCTTCTACTGAATCGGTACTGAAAATCTGAAAAACTAATACAATTCTTGTTTTTCTAATTTTCTTTTATGTCTGAAAGTCCTCTTGGTTTTAATCCAAAATCCACAAGCAATTTGGTACTGAGCTGGACCGACAGAGAACCTAGTGTTAGAAGCACCAGACAGAATGAGAATGGTCAGGTGTTCATCAAGTGTCTACTATATCCAGAGATGAAAGCATCACTGCCACAACTTACATTTCCATAGCAAACAGCATCCAGTGGAGACCACAAAATAGATGTGACAGGGAAATTCCAGACATCACTGGGAAGACCCAGTCTGAGGAGCCAGGGATAAAACACTGGTGATTATTGAAGAGTGTTGGCCAGGTAGGGTGGCACACACCTTTAAGTAGGAAGCAGAGGCAGGCAGTTTCTGTAAGTTCAGTAAGACAGTCTGGTCTACATACTGAGTTGCAGGCCAACCAGAGCCACACTGTGAGACCCTGTCTCAAAGAAAAAGAAAAAGTGTTGGGCTTGGGCATCCCACTAGACTTGAGCCATGCAAGAAACAGAATAACAACAGCTACGCTGGGACAACCAGGTCAGCTTCAACCTCTCACTCATCTGAAGCAAAGGAAGGTTCTTAAAAATGAGATAGGGCTAATACTCAGGAGACGGAGGCAAGCAGGTCTTGGTGAGTTCAAGGCCAGCCTGGTCTACATAATAAGACCTCCATGTCAGGAGAGATGGAGAGAGTAAAGAGGAGGGAATAAAAAGAAATATCCTTGGTAATGTCCTGACCACCCAGAGACTTAAGTTTCATAAGAGCATAGAAATGATTACCAGGCTGCCATTGTATTCTAAAGTATGGTTGTGGGTGTAAACCCAACTTAGCAGGAAATATAAGTTATCTGTCTAATAGAGTCTTTAGGGCCCAACACTTCTTTTTGAAGTAAATTATTTTAAGTTATTTAATAATTAGAGTTTAATTGGGAACCAAGAAACTGTTTGCAGCAGTTATATGGATGTATGTGTGTGTGATAAGGGAGCTCACAGAATCATTGGAGAACCTGTGGAATCCATGTCAGACATTGAGCAAAGCAAAAGGAATCAGGAAGCTAGAAATACAGCATGAAGTCACAACTGACTCTGTCTGCTAAAAGCAGGAGTGTCAATTCCAGTAATCACTGTGTGTAGTTGACCAACACAGTAGACCCCCAGCCTACAGCTCTTCTCCTGTTTTCTGGTCCATGAAGGCTTGGTCCCTGTTCCTGTCTTTCAGTATCACTCATTCAAGGTTTAAGGTGTGGCTGAGCATGGTCACCTATGCCTAGAGTGTTAGCATTTGGTAGTCAGAGACAGAAAAGATGAGAGTTAGGCACCAGCGTGGTTGATGTAGTAGGTTCAAGTTCACACGAACTACCTAGCAAGAGACCCTGTCTTGGTAGGAAGAAAAGCAGGGAGGGCAGGAGGAAAAGAAAAAGGGAAAGGGAAAGGGAAAAAGGGAAAGGGAAAAAGGGAAAAAGGGAAAGGAAAGGAGAAAGGAAAGGAAAGGAGAGGAAAGGAAAAAGGAAAGGAAAAAGGAAAGGAAAGGAAAGTTGGTGATGTAGCTTAGGTTAAGCTAAGTCATGACTTAAGTTCAAGAAATGCTGAGGTGAGTCAAGCTATTTGGTCCCTAATGGTGGGAAATGGACTTTTTCTCCCACCATGACTCAAAAGGTATAGAATTTGTCAGAGACCTACCCCCTTAGATTTCAGACATCCTAGACCATGCAGGTAAATGCCTTCTAAAATTCCTTTTAATCATTCATATACTTTTGAATCTCTGGGTGATTTTTGGAGCTAAATCCTTAGAAAAAGACAACCCAGTCATTCTTAACTGTCTAATCCAGTTAAAATACTTCAGTGCCAACCAGTGTGGAGACAAGTAATTCAAGAGAATATCATCATTCTTAGTGCTGAGTTACCAGCATTTTAAGATTTCATGTCAAATATATTCTTGTGTTGGTGCTGTGTTTTGTATAGAATAATTGAAAAATAAATCTAAATGTCCAAGACTTTGTCACATATATGCCCTCCAACTGCTCCCACAAAAGTCATGATCATGACCGTAGAGCACAAATTGGCTCTCACAGGCACCAGCTGGGTGGGCATGTCTTTCTCTGCACCAGGCACTCTGCCAGCCACTCCTGTGCTTGCCACAGCTGCTGCCCCTCTGAGTGTAGGCCAGTCTTCTCTCTGTCTCTTGCTCCCTGACAATCCCAGTCACAGGGAATCTCGCCAGACCACACTCTGGTGTGGCAGTTGGACAAATGGGGGTAAGGAAAGATTATCCAACTAGTTATGATTCAAAACTCTTAATCTTACACATGCAGCTCAAAATAATGCCATTCTGCATGTACAGAATGGGAACCAAAATAACTCTCCCTAGCTTCAAAAATACATAGTTAGAACCAAAATAATTTCTCGAGCCCCTCCTGGGAGGATGCCTTCCCAAGTCACCCAAGCCTAAACTTAGAAAATCAGGTTTATTTTTAACTGTGGTACCTCTCTGAGCTATTCCAGGCAGCTTTTCATGGGGATTTTCCAGTGTCATTAAATGCCACAGACAAGTATGTGCTTCACAAAGCTGGATTTTGTTTGTGTTACCCTTAAGAATAAATCCGAATAACTCCAGGGGCTTGTTGTTTACAGCATCAACCCAAGCCAGGCTGAAAGATGCCAGGGTGATGATCACCTGATAGAGATGACCCTGGTCTAGTTCTAGGACTGGGATGTTACATGACATTTTTATTAGTGGTTACATGTCTTGAGATCTGATTCATTCCTAACTGTGAGCCCTTGAGTCCTTAGTAATTTGCATACATGCTCAGAACTGGGCTGATTTTTCTTTAATTCAGCATATTTTGCATTATAGGAGAAAAAAAGCAAACAGGCTTTTGGTTAGCAAATGGTGGTTTGAATAATGAACTACTACTTACGGCTAGAAAGTTACTGCTTAAGATACTATGGAAGATCCAAAGATCCTGGGAAATCAGTGACTTTAGTCTGTCTCTACATACCATATCTCAACATTGTAGTCCTCAGCCATATAAATGACAGTGGTTTCAGAAGATAATAATGGGTCAGGAATACATTCCTCATTTGTCTGTGGTGATGTTGATGCAGGGAACACTTCTGTGTACCAATCAGATTGAGTATAGCATCTGCAATTAGGTATGATACACAATACTTTATAATTATAATTTACTCTACTATACCTTTGCATTCTTAGAGAGTTCTAGTTATGAAACCAATTTCTCATGCTATAAATCAATACATCTTATTTCGTCAGCAGCAATCTCATAGATCTTTTTACCTCATCTCTTGTTAGTCAAAAGGTTGAGGGTTGTTTTTTTTTTTTAACCTAAGCCACTTTGGTTTTTGCAAGCACACCCCATAATGTTCACCCACAATGGCATTGTCTAAGGACACAGTCTCAGTTTGCCAATCATCATGTGACACATAACTATATAATTTTATAGTTTTTACAACATTCATGGGCATTGAGCTTACTTCCTATGCCCAAACTGATACAGTGTTTATCATGGAGCAGATGTTTCAAACATTGTCATCAGTGGCCCAAACAAACAGTCCTTTATCTTGTTTCCAAAGTGATTTCGAGATGTGCATACTGTATTTGAACAGCAGTTCTCAACCTTTGAGTTACAACCCCTTTGGGATTCAAACAACCCTTTCATAGGGGTTGCCTAAGACCATTGGAAAACAGATGTTTACATTACTATTTATAACAGTAGCAAAATTACAGTTGTAAAATGGCAACAAAATAATTTTATGGTTGGGATCACCCAACATGAGAAACTGTATTAAAGGATTGCAGCATTAGGAAGGCTGAGAACTACTGTTCTAGAAAATGAGATCCAGGATCTGAATTGAAGGTGATAGGAAGCTCACAAAACATAACCCCATAAGGCACACTGATGAACAGAATCCCATGTGAGTCCCTACTCTTTCCCTAACCTTGCCCCTCAACAAAGATAACACCACTCTTCACTAGAAGGAAAGTGCGGAGAAAGGGAACCTGAGAGATGTGACAGAACCAGCTCTTGGGGGTTGAGAGAACAGAGAGTACTTCCTCCCGACTTTATGCTACCATGTTGATGGCTTGAAGTCACCTGCAGTGTGAATATTTACACTCCAGACACCGGAAGTGGAGAAGTCCAGGGGTCTCTCCCTGAGGTATTCCATTGATGACTTCCTATTGAGAGTCAGTTTTGTATCTTTGTATTAAAACCTTTGTGTCAGTTTTAAACTGCTTCTGACTTGTCAAAGGGGATCAGCTCTCACAGTCTGACTCATTTTATACACTAAAAATACTCAGGTTTAGAGTGAGAAGCTCTGTTAAAGTTAACCAGTAAGCATTTGTTCACTATGCAGGTCTTTCCACCCTAGTTAGTTATCTTTTCATTCAGTCAGAGTCACAGAGAGTAGAGATTATTTTTGACTGCAAAAATAAAGGAAGCTTCTTAGAAACAGAGCTCTCTCAAGGCATCTTAATGAGTCAGTATGAGGCTTTCCTTTCAAGGTATGTGGTGGCATTGTGAGTTCCCCAAAAGAGCAAGTTTGGTGCTGATGGCATCTTCAAAGCTGAACTAAGTGACTTCTTTACTTATGAGTTGGCTGAAGGTGATTACTGTGGGCTTGAGTTCTGAGTAATGATGGTCAGGACAGAAATCATTGTCATCACCACCAGGACACAGAATGTTCTTGGTGAGAAGGGTCAATGGATACAGGAATTGACTAGTGTAATACAGAAGAGATTTTACATCCCTGGGTATAGTGTAGACTTTCACACTGTAGGTGAATCTCTACATTGCAAACTCCTGGGACGGCCTGAATAATATAGTGTGGTTTATTACTGGGAGACAGGCAAATGACTTTGAGATCATGGTATACAGAGAACTCCAAGGACATGGAGTTCAAACTGTTAAGTCTGTGGATGATACATACTTGAGACCCTGTTTACTACTATGTTGACACCATCATTGAACTGTGCTGCTTAGACAAAGTGTACTGGGCATCATTATAAAGAACATGATGCCTTTGGACCTGAGTGTTAATACTTTCCCTACAGAGAGAACTCCTCTATCTCATTTAGGGTTTCTATTGCTGTGAAGAGACACCATGACCATAGCATCTCTTATAAGGAAAACATTTAATTGGGGTGGCTTACAATTTCAGTGTTCAGTCCATTTTCATTATGGTGAGACATGGTGACATGCGGGTAGACATGGTGCTGAAGCTGAAAGTCCTTACATCTTGATTTGCAGGCAACAGGAAGTGAACTGAGACACTGGGTGTAGCTTGAGGATATATGAGAGCTAAAAGCCTACCTCCACAATGACACATTTCTCCAACAAGGCCATACCTACTCCAACAAAGCCACATCTCATAATAGTGTCACTCCCTTTGGGGGTCATTTTCTTTCATACCACCACACCCTCTATGACTATGTGAGCATTAAGAAATCCAAAGACAAGACCATGCATCATGTCATCTCAGAATAGAAGGGTAGGAAGTCAGAGCCACCTGCCATGATCTGGCCAGTTCCTATCAGATCTCCTCGGAAGCTGTCTGGGGAGTCTAGATGCTACTATTTAAAAGACATTTAATGAAATCTTGTATAAAGACAAAAGTAGAATCCATATGTATGTTGAAACTGAATAATATTGCTTCCATAGTGTTCACATTAATGTAGCTTGTGAATTCATATTTTTGTTGATCTTCCAGAACTTAACTTTTTAATCACAAAAGTCAGGAAAACTTAACAAAAGTTGAGTTTTAAAGTCTTAAGTGTATGGAAATTCTATTCAACTCAAGAGACACCAGTGAAGAAAAGGCATTTTGTTTATTGTTATGTCTCCATGGTTGTCCTCAGAGAAGTGTTTATAGGAATACCAGAAAAAGAGGTGGCAGTTGCTGTGACTGATAAGCCAGGAACTTTTATTTGTATGATATTGTGTAGTGGTATTTGCTCCGCCCATGACCTTGGGCTCTAAGGCCCAAAGGAGGAGATGCTTCCTGCCATTATACATGGTCTCTTAAAAGGAGTGGGAGAAGGGTCATATGCCCCTTCTCCCTGCTCCTGCATGCAAGGTGGCTTCATGCCCAGCTAGCTCAGTCAGTAGAGCATGAGATTTCAGTGTTGTGGGTTCATACCCACATTGGGCGCCAGATAAAGTGATAATTTTTATGGGAGTCTGTTTAAGAAGTATTAAGGAAATTTACTAAGGTAAATTGAAGAAATAGACTCATGAATACAGAACAGAATAGACAGCTGAAGTCATCCTCTGATCTGACCAAGAGTGAATCCACCTTGCAGGCAGGAGCAGGGAGAAGGGGCATGTAACCCTTCTCCCTATCCTTTTAAGAGGTCATGTACAACAGCAGGAAGCACCTCCTCCTTCGAGCCCTGTAGCCCAAGGTCATGGGTAGAGCAAATATCACTGCACTGCATTAAAGTTAAAACCTTCCTTTTTGATTAGGCAGAAAAGGGGAAGTGCTCTGGGGTATCTTTCTGTATGCTGTGAATATGTGTTGCTCTGATTGCTTGATAAATAAAGCTGTTTGGCCAATGGTGAGAAGAATAAGATAAGCAGTACATTCAAACTAGAGAGAGAAGAAGGGTAGAGTCAGGGGAGATGCTAGCCCACTGCCGAAGTAGCCATATGCCAGCAGACCTGTAATGGCATGGCCACATGGCAACACATATATTAATAAAAATAGGTTGAGTTAAGTTATAAGAGCTAGCTATAGAGCTAGAAATCTAACCATAGGCCATATAGTTTGTAAGTAATATAAACTTCTGTGTGTTTACTTGGGACCAAGCAGCTGCAGGAAGCCTGTGGGAGAGATTTGTCCTGACTGCAG
The DNA here is from genome assembly GCF_004664715.2 of Peromyscus leucopus. Classification (NCBI taxonomy): domain Eukaryota; kingdom Metazoa; phylum Chordata; class Mammalia; order Rodentia; family Cricetidae; genus Peromyscus; species Peromyscus leucopus. The sequence goes on along the minus strand of NC_051066.1, from coordinate 54,621,525 downwards.
GGCCCAGCAGGACTGGAGAAACTTCCAGCTACAGTACTGTGGAAGACGAAAACCAATAAAAAGTTCATATGAGTTATTGACATAGGAAGAATGTCATTGATTTGAGTATCATTGAAGGTCAGAATGTCTTAACTAAAGTGTTTTGTCTCAAACTTTTAAAATGTTGTTTATTTATTATTATTGTTGTTACTGTTTCTCTCTCTCTCTCTCTCTCTCTCTCTGTGTGTGTGTGTGTGTGTGTGTGTGTGTGTGTGTGTGTGTGTGTAGATGCCACATCATGCATGTGGAGTTTTTTTTTGTGTGTGGGGGTGGGTGGATTCTGGAGGTCAAGATCAGGACATCAAGCAAGTGCATTTACCCACTGAACCATCTTGCTGGTCCTTGCTTCAGACCCTTTTGAGGAGGAGTTGACAAGTTACAGTGGGGGAGGTATAGTGGTAGGAGGATTTGTATTTGATATTTTACTATCTGGAACTCCAAGCCACCTGTGTGTTTATCCCTGTGTCTAGCTAGTTTCACAGAGTAATCAGTACTACTGTTAACTAATCACTCATAAGACATAAAAGAAGAGTGTAACTCTTGTGGTACAGCTCCATGGTAGAGCACAGCCTAGGGTGCATGAATCCCCAATTTGAGGGAGAGGGTGTGATGAAAAAAGCAAAAAAATAAATGAAATTAAGTAGAGTAAAGAAGAAGGGTCTATGTCTAGCCTTGGAGTCTTGTCAGGAGGTTTAGGCAATGGGCAAAAGTCTATAGGACTGTCAATATTTAAACCCCACAGTTACTCCAGTTATATAATTTTCAGCATTTCCTTAAAAATAAGAAATTGGTGGCTAGTAAGGTTGAAGAGGTTGGCTGAGATTATGGTGATCGAAATAGAATTTAATCCCATCCCTTTCTAGTTTTTGTTTTATAGCACCACAGTACTCAACTGTATGGAATAAATGCATTCACAGTACATCTTAAGGTTAATGATATTTTAATGATTTTTTTTTCATGTACAGATTCTTAGTTTGCAAAGAATGGCTTTCAAGGAATTAACTCTGAATGTTCACTAGGTGGTTTTTAAGTGTATAGGTCCTTCCCGTGAATAAATCTGCCTTTTGTGTGCATGACTTCAGAGAAATCTAGAACTAAATCCTTGTGCCTTTGTATTTAGAGTGAATTTTTATAATGATAACTCCTTCAAAAAAAGCAGTAAGTGTATTAATCTAAAGTGTCTCTTACCGTTTCCTCCTCTGCTCAGTGAGATGTGTGTGAGGAGCTTTCAGATCCTCACAGAGCTCCTTGACTGAGTGGGATGGGGGCACGCAGAGAGCGCAGAAGTGGGGTGGCTCTTAGATGTGAGCTTTTGCCACAAATGTTAAAAAAAGTTATATATATGTGTATATATATGTATTTAAGTATGTGTGTATATTATGTATATATGTATGTATATCATAGGTGTATGTGTGTATGTATATCATAAGTATATGTGTATATATCATAAGTATATATTATGTATATATGTATATATCATAAGTATATATATCAGACATAACTGGAAGGTCAGCAAAGGAATTAGTAAAGCCATACACACCAGCAGTCTGATAGGCTACATTATTTTAGGAAAATATATGCTGCAAAGCTGTTTCTCAAGGAATGCTGTCCATCGCTCAGTTCATTGGTTACTGCAGCTTCCTCTGGCTCTTGCTGTGCTTGGGATACTCACAGCAATGAAATGGTGCAAAGCACCTGAAACATTCTCCAGCACAGCGGGAGACTCTAACCTGCTGGCCTGAATCATTTGGCTTGTATTCCATGCTTGAATTACTGTGGTAATTATGAGTGTGAGGTGATAATTTGTGCTTGCAGGTACTTTTTTAAACTTGGGGACCCAGTCATCTAGTTCATATATCTCATGTTTTATAATTTTGTTTTAGTAAACAGAGCAGCTGTTGTTTAATAGTAGTTACATTATATTCTCTGAGCATAAAAGCAAAAGTTGAAGCAAAACAAAAGCTACTCCACCCGTGGCTGTTCTCCCCTCCTAAGCATAGTGACTGTATCTATTCCAAGTAGAAGAACAAGGAGTTTTTGATCTGGGGACCACTGGAGCTGAAGGCATCTTTTCACTGCTGGCAGTGGAGCTGTGGGCTTTCTAACCTGGACAAAGAAAGGAATCCCACTTTGTAGCTTTCTTGCCCCCTTGGGTCCCACTCACTGATGACCAGAAGAAGCCTACACCAAGAAGCTCAGACATTGACAGGAGGCACTGTCATCAGGGCTGGACTCCTCCAGAATCTCATACTGTAGGGAGGAAAGTCACAGTAAGAGAGAGGAAAATGATGCATAAGCCTTGGAACTATAATGCCAGGAAACAGGGGGGAAAAAATAAAACTAAAGAAGCTATAAATTGTGGTTTTTACTTCTGAAGGAAGTTATAGGGACAGACAGTCAGGGAATGGAATGGCATTCATCAATAGGCCAGAATTTGGAGATAGAGCCAATAAAATTAAATTTTAGGTTTCACTGCTGAAATTCTAATCACTGGTGAAATTGATAACCTCTCTGAGGTAAGGATTAAAATGTATCTTTCTGATAGGGTTCTGGCAGTTAATGAGTAAGGTTATATTTTCTTTCTCAGACTGAAATGAGAAAGTCTGAATATGACACAATATACAGGGAGAACAGAGGAAAGATTAGAGGCAAGCAAGAGACTGCAGAAAACAACATCTGCTTTCCAAGACTTCGAGCATAGTTAGGAAGGACCACATTTGCAAGATACTCATGAATAGATTCTTTTAAGGAGTATGCTAATTTTATATTGTGGCAACAAAATACCTGGATAATCAACTTCACAAGGGAAAGGTGTATTTGGGCTCTCAGTTTCAAAAGGATTGGTCTATGGTTACTTGATCCTATTGCTTTGACTCTGTAGTGGCTCCATATGTCCTGGGGAAGACATGTGGCAAAGAAGGTCCCTTCCCTTCATGTTTATTGGGAAGCAAAGGTCAGGGACCAAGTTCCCAATCCCTTTTAAGGACTTGTACCAGGGGCCTAACTCCCTTCCTCTAGGCCATGCCTCTCAAAGATTCCATGAACTCCCACTAGCATAAATGGACTAGGGACCATGAGTCTTTGGGAGATTTTCATATGCATACTACCACTTCTCTGGCCTCATCCTTAGTCTGCTGAACTATAAACTCTGAAGTAGGACCCACCTGAACTGTAGCAGAACCTCCAGGTTACACACATTCATGTCAAAAATCTGGAAAACAAAGCAGCAGAACATACTGCCTGGAGGAGCTTGTTTTCAGTAATATACTCTAGAAAGTTGTCTGTCCCCTAAACTTTGTTTTCTCAGTTCTTTTAATGTTCTAATGAAATATAGAACCAAACAAGGGGGAAAAAAGCCAAGAAAAACTAGCGCTGTGCTCTGGATCTACAAACAGCAGCTGCAGAAGTACCACTGGATGTGTTGGGCACAGCACTGCTAACTCTGCTCCTTGTCCCAGATGCCCACATCCACGAATCATGTTTTAAAAATAAACCCTTAACTAGAGACTCAGAAGTGTCCTATTTGCCTTGTATTAGAGTCTGGAATTCTCTTTATGTGCTAAGAGCTATTTTAAGTATTCTCATTTGGTTTTCACAACAGCCCCATGAAATGGACACTATTACTATTATCTCTGCTTAAGGAAGGAGGGAACTGATATGCTTAAGAAGAAAGTGGCCAAGCTGTCTTACAACAGATTCTGAACTCTTTTTTTCTCCTCTACTGCCTATAAAAATCAAAACATAAATTTCTTGAGGGATGACTTTATACTAATTTTCATACTATCCTCCTTCTTTAATAATAACCTTTAATTATTTTTATTGTAAAAGTAATAACCTTTAATTATTTTTATTGTAAAAGTAATGTAGATATTCACTAACTGTTCTCCCTAAGTTCCTGGTCTAAAGTTACAGTTTGGAAGAAAATAACCCATGCCCAAATGCATTGGAATAGTCAGAATTATCATGCATTATCTTAGTTAGGGATTCTAGATTCTGTTGTTGTGAAGAGACACCACGACCACAGCAACCTTTATAAAGGAAAACATTTAATTGGGACTAGCTTACTGTTTCAGAGGTTCAGTCTGTTATCATCATGATAAGAAGCATGGAGGCAGACGTGATGCTTGACAAGGAGCTGAGAGTTCTACATCTTGATCCACAGGCAACAGGAAGGGAACTCTCACACTGAGTGTGGCTTGAGCATGTATGAGACCACAAAGCTTACCTCCACAGTGACACATTTCCTCCAAGAAGGTCACACCCAGTCCACCAAAGCCATACCTCCTAATAGTGCTACTCCTATGGGCCAAGCATTCAAACTCATGAGTCTATGGGGGCCATACCTATTTATACTACCACATATGGGCTCCCACTTTAGCTCAGCTTGGCCAACCCAGGTCACACTGTGAGATGTATTTAGGAAATAATGTATTCCAGAATCTCCTTATATTGTTCTATAACACATATTAAAAAGGCTCTTAAAAAAAGTAATATATGGTCATTGCTTCCAACTCATAATATTCAAAGAATATGTAAAAAATAAAGGTTATACAAATATACTCAGATCATCCCATCTTCCATTTATCTCTGGTTCTGAAATACCTTGATATCTGTGGAGAAAAGGTTTTCAAATACTAATATGAAGTCATTTTGGATGACTTGATAAAGCATACACCATAGATTTTTTTTTTGATTCATCAGACCTGGGAAGGAGTTCAAGAATTTTTATGTTTAACACATTCCCAAGTAATGTTGAAACATCAAGTCCATGGACCAAACTTAAAGGACCACTGTAACAGTCCTTCAAAGGACAGTTCTTGGCAGAAGTTTTTTCTAGTCTTTGGAAATCCCCTTAAAGTTCAAGTGCAGGAACATGACCTTGATGCAACCCTATAGAACCAAATTCAGTGACATATGGTAGCATAGCTGGCTTTACCCCTTTGTAAGGAAATCCATATATAAAACCTCTGTTCAGCTGTCTCCATGTCTCTATGACAACAGTTAAAGTATAACAAAAAGAAGAAAGAAAGAAAAGAAAAGCTGTTGACACTGTTGCCCACATATCTAGAATGTCCAAATGAGGGTTGGTAGCAGTGGAAGAAGGGACAGCAGGATAAGGCCAGTTATATCCAATCCGAGGCATGGCATCTATCACCAAAGTCAAATGAATATGTGACATTTCTTAAGTGGGACAAATTCTACAGGAGGATGTTGATGCCACTGGCAGTTTTTATGAATTATGCATGATGCACTATTTTAAAATTCAGTGGAAAACTGCCATTTACCCTTACAATAAAAGATATTATATAAAAAGTGAGATTCTGGGTGAGTAAACATGAGGTGGCACCAACATAATGGATCATAAGCACACTTCTTTGTGGCCTCTGGTACCTGGCAGAAGACAGGAGCTTTCCAAAGCAGAGGAGTCTCACTTCTGTGGTCAAGGACTTTAGCTAGCTCAATCAGCCACTTCCTACAATGCAGCTTTACCATTTTGATGGCTTGAAGTTTTATCTCCTACATGCTGTGGTAATATATAGCATACTTTACATTCACTAGAAACACCCATTAGACACAAGGTGCTTTATCTAGGAAAAAAAATGTATTAAGTTTAAGAATTTTCATTATGAGCAGGAATGAGTGAAGTTCTAGGAGAATTAGAATTCTTGGAGAATTTATTAATCAATTAGCAGTCTATTGAGACATCCCAACATTCCAAACATTATTGCTGACTTAGGGTGGTTAGAGCCATGGAAAATGCAGATATGCATACACACACCAGTCTTGACCCTTAAAGAGCTTAAAATGGTGATCAAATGTTTCTTATTTTGACATTCCAAAACCCTGCTATAATGAAATACCTATCTTTTTACTAAGATCACATAGAGAACTTTGCTGTGTCAAGGCTTATTAGTGCTTAGAAATGGAATTTCCATCAGAGAAGTTTCTTTATGAAGTGGACAGTAGTAGTTCACCCAGAACCTCAAAACTGGTCAGAGTGCAGCAAATAAAGTATTAGTGGGGTGCTGTGGTAGTTTGAAAGAAAAAGGGAGTGACACTGTTAGGAGGTATGGCTTTGTTAGAGGAAGTGTGTCGCTATGGGGGTAGACTGTGAGGTCTCTTTTGCTCAAGCTTCCCTTAGTGTGACTACCAGTCAACTTCCTGTTGCCTGCAAGACATAGGACTCTCAGCTCCTCCAGCACCATGTCTGCCTGCAGGCTGCCATGCATGCTCCCTGCAATAATGATCATGAACTGAACCTCTGAAACTGTAAGCGAGACACCCCAATTAAATGTTTTCCTTATGAGAGGTGCCCGTGGTCATTGAGTCTCTTCACAGCAATAAAAACCCTGAGACAGGTGCTCAGCGATATCTCCCCCCCCCCCCCCCCGCTCTGCCACCCACATTCACAAAGGTCACAGGCAATCACAGAAGTGGTATCAGCTCAGGGGGGAAACCAGAGCCAAGTGGCACCCTTTGGAAATGGCAGGGCTGGAGCCTTCATGAACTCGCAGCACTTGTGGGTGCTGCACAGGGCCAAGCCAGTCGACATTCTAGAAGGGAGAGCATCCCCCTAACTGAGGAGCTATGGATAACTGCTGACTTCTGGGAGAAGGGGTGTCAGGCATTTTTTTAAAGGATGTCAGTGTTCCAGTGGATGGCCTCATGCCCATATATACTGACGGCACAAATTGTGCTCAGTGGATCCTTGGAAACAAACAAACAAAAAAGACAGGAAGTTTAGCGGGGGAGGTAAGGATGGGTCTGGGAGAAGTAGTGAGAAGGAGGTTTCCCCTTTGCTCCTTCCAGCCTCTCCCAGCTGCCCTCCTTTAAACCCTTCTCATGCCCCCTTGCTCTCAATTCAATAGCCTCTTTTTCTGTGATTATTTTGTTCCATACGTATATGTGTATTGTGTGCACCGTTTCATATAAAAAACACCTGCTGAGCCCATTTTTGGTATGTGTGTGTTTGTATGATTTCCAGGCTGACCACTCTGCACTGGACAACCAATAAAGGGGCTCACCCTTGGGGGACTATTCTCCCACGAATCATGATTTGCCTGTAGTTCTTTGTTTAGAGGTGTGACCCCCGAAAAGTTTTCCCCCTTCCATGTTAACATGTCCATTGATATTGCCATGGTTCAAGCCTTGTTTGTGCTGTCATTTCCGGGAGACATTGTTTCATGGGAGACTTCTGAGGCTCTGGCTCTGACAATCTTTTCAATCCCTTTTCCACAGTGTTGTCTAAGCCAGAGATGCAGGAGCTGTGATGCAGATGTATCCACTGGAGCTGGGCTCCACAAGATGTATTGATCTCTGCATTGTGTCTAGTTGTGGCTTTCCGTGGTGTCTCTCTTTACTGTAAAATGAGCCATCTTTGATGAAGGGTAGCTTTTCATCAATGATGAAGATGTAGCTACTCCACCTATCTGTGGGTATTAGAATAAGATTTAGAATGTAGTACTGAATTATGCTGGTCTAGCAAAGTAGTGGCAGGAGAGTCTTTTCTAAGGTCCTCCCATTGAGTGGGCCTTAAGTCCAATTAGATAGCTGTTGGCTGCCACAGACATTCGAGTACCTCTTATTACCTCTTTGTGCATATTTTTCCATGCTGGTCATTGTCATGGTTCATAGGTGTTACAGCTGTTTAGTTGTGTCCCTTGGCAGCTTGCATTCTACTTTCTGGAACCATGGAAGCTAGACCACAGGGAAGAGACTTTCAGGTCAGATACAGCTCAAATCATCTGAGTCCCGTGTCCTAAGTGTATGGTGTCTTCAGCAATAGGGACACACCCTCAACCCCTGAGAGGCAACCAAGGACTACATTGATAATCTGTATTGTTTGGGGAGTCACTTGGACTACCTTGACCAACCTTTCCAAAGGAGGGCTCTTGTGCATGGTACTAGGGTTTTTGTTAGTCTGTGGTTCTTGTGGGGAGCATGGTCAGCCCAAGTGGCTTGACTTCCTTTAAGATATATTACATATATCTGCATCGCCAGCTATCTTTCTATATATAATAGTGTAAACGTTTAGGTAAAAATAAAGTAATATGATTCATTGAGTTTTGTCAATCAACCTTAGCGTCATTTGTCTCTTGTCCCTCCTCCTTTTGTATTGACCCTCATCCCTCTACCCAGTTGCAGCCACCTCCCATTACCTACCCACTTCCTATTACCTGGATCCTGCTATTCCCCCCTCACCACCACCTATGGTCCCTTTATACTTTCTTGATTCCTGTGGCTATTCCATGTTGTTTATTCATACCTGAGGATTTGGAATTAGGAACCACAGATGAGAGAGAACACGTGTCATTTGTCTTTCTGGGTCTGGGCCACCCCACTCAATATAATCTTTTCTGGTTCTATCAATTCATCTGCAAAATTCACTTTCCTCCTCAGCTGAATGATATCCCATTGTGTATGTATCACATTTTCATTACCCATTTATCTGTTGAAAGAAAATTAAGGTTGTTTCCATTCCCTGTCTATTATAAATACAGCAATCATGAACATTGCTGAGCAAGTATCTGTGGGTTAGTATGTGGAACAGGGCTCATCCCTGTCCCCACAGTGTACTAGCCCAAATCACACTGCATGTGCTTTGATAGCATCACACCATATTTGTGCCATTGCACAAACTAGAAATGAGGTCCATGATTAACCAAATAATCTAGGTCAGTAAACTAGTAGGCAAAGTATAGGCAACATCAGTGATACCAGAGAATGAGGGAATCCAGACCTAGGAGATGCTGGTACCCATTCTCCCAAGGGTGTCACTCATGTGAGAAAAACTGACTCAAACTACACAGATTTCACCCACCATGGAGTCCTGCAAGATTATGAAATGGGAAAATACCTGTCCTGAGGAGCTATCCCCAAGTAAGGGGAATATAGCTTTTCATTTTTACCATTCCACACATCATTAAAAAAAAATCCCTCATAAAGCTCTGCTGCTCTTAAAATGAAAAATTCTTCACTTATTTCTATAAAAGTGTCTGTTTTGTTGAGGAAAGTCTTTTCAAACACAACAAGTAAGAACCAGGAAGACATGCAGCCATTGAATTTTAAACCATCTGCATATTTATAGACAGTATATCTCCCTAACCTCTAGTGTAGCTGGAGTTTTCCTGCCTTGCCCACAGTCAGGACAAATCTCTGTCACCCACCAGTCCCACAGCTGCTCAGACCCAACCAAGTAAACTCAGAGACTTATATTGCTTACAAACTGTATGACTGTGGCAGGCTTCTTCCTAACTGTTCTTATAGCTTAAATTAATCCATTTCTATAAATCTATACCTTGCCACATGGCTCGTGGCTTACCAGCATCTTCACATGCTGCTTGTCATGGCGGTGGCTGGCAGTCTCTCCTCCTACCTTCCTGTTCTCTCAATTCTCCTCTCTGTTAGTCCCGCCTATATTTCCTGCCTGGCCACTGGCCAATAAGTGGTTATTTATTGACCATCAGAGCATTTGACATACAGACCATCCCACAACACTTCCCCTTAGCCAAGAGTGAAGGGTAAGGCTCTTAGCTCTGACCTCTTGGGCTTTCATCTTTGCATTGGTTCTGTGTTTCTTCTTGAATAAGATGGTTACTTCTACACTCTAGAGTTTGGAAAACTCAGGATTTCCACAACTGAAAACAGAGAGAGCCTGCGGAGATGCACAGAGGTTTCCTAGTGAGAGCTGAGCTTGCTTTACCAGCAGGTCTGCATAGGGGAATGACTGGACCATGGGCATGGTTACCAGGTGTTTAGAAGGGTCTGCACTTGGCTGTGTGGTATGCTTTGGTCTTTCAAGGGGAGGTCTTTTGCCCCTCTCTTTGGCATTATTATAAAAACCCCTTTTGAAGAGACAGAAGGGGCCAGTGGATTTGATCCAGGCTCTCCCAAAGCTATCCTGTGTTTCTGTCTGTCTCCCCTCCACTATCTTTCTATCTAAAAGTTTCTTATTCCTCTCTCCTCCTCATAGGAACCCTTTAAAAGGTGGGAGCTAGCCTCCCATAAGAGCCCCATTTCTCCCAGAGCAAAAGAAATGAAATATGTGAAGAGAGAAAAGGCAGAAGCTGCTTTCTGAGGACAGCACAGTCCTACCAGGTGCCTCTGGAGGCCTCTCATGTGTGTGTAAGCTCACATGCCCACTGTGCTAGATGGTCTTCACAACATCAGCCCTGAGCTCTAGACCCTTAAGGAGGTCCTTGGAGACATGGGTACTCAAACGTGTTTATTGTGCTCTGAAAAAAGTTTGTCTTTTCCAAATTCTGCTTGAAATTGCAATCTTAACCTATGAACCCCACCCGTACCTTGCTCTTCAGTAGCTGACCATGTCTCCAGCTAACGCTAGAAGGGATATTGCATGAATGCTGACCGACATGGCCAGTGAACTTCAGTGAATGTTTTGTTAGTAAATACTCAACTTATTATGCTATTATAAAAATGATAGTAATCTCTACTTGGATTAACATGATAATGGGCACTTATTTCCCAAGGTAGTTTCATTGGCACTGATAATTATTCCTCACATAGATATTAACATTCCTCCTGAAGATTTCATGGGTCTGAAGGTGGGTCTGTTGTCTTGATTTGAGCTACTAGAGGCCCTACACCTCAGTAACATTAATATGTGATAAGTTAAAACCTGTTAGTTTACCCGGGAAGACTATACTTGAAGATAAGAATTAGCTAGTGGCCTTTTATCTTCTCTGGAATTATTGAACACTTCTAATATTTTATGAAAATAAGTGCATCTTAGGGACAAATATCCATTAGTCCTGATCATTCACTTTTCACATTAAACCAAATCCCTCAATAATTAATTACTCAGATAGGTAACTGTCACTGCACATATAATATGTATGTTGAGACATGCTGTCACCGTGTCGGTGAGCTGTAACTATAATATTTGACGACCCAACGGAAGTGACATGCTATTGGGGGTCTCACTTTTGTAACTGACTATCTATGAATACTCTTATAACCCTACAAGTATATAATGTTTTCAAATATTAACAATTGATATTTCCAATATAATTTTCAGGAATTTGAACATTTAAAAGAGACATTCCTCACATTCGTAGATGATTTGGTGTATAAACAAGGAAGTATAACATAGATGAAATAGCACAGCAAACAGTGAGTCTGTCTGCACTGTTTTAATCAGACAGTAAACATCCTGCAAAAAAAAAATCATAAACTGTTCATATTCAGCCTAAAAGCGAATGATGATGTGGCAAAATTAAAATATGTTTACAAAAACTCTGTTATTAGCATTTAGTATTTTCTAACATATCGCTGTGCACTCATACTGTATACATTAGAAACACTTCCCTTGAGCACCCCAAACCCTTGAGATAGGCACAGAGACTGTCGTGTAAGAGATATGGCGTCGTTGGACAGTAGATACACAGCCAGAAACAAACTAACAAACAAACAAAAACAAGCACCTCTAAGAATGTCTTAAAACATGCAACTGGGTAAACAAATTACTCCTCAATTATGTGCCTTGCTTGAAAAGAAGACATTAACTTTCCCTGTGCTGCAGAATATAAAGTGGTTTCAGGCTGAGCTGAAGAGGCATGTGTAAGCACGGAGGTATTTTGAATTTTTAAATGCTAGAATATAGCATTGAATATAGCGTTTGTGACATTACCCCAGCTCAAAACTTTAATAAGGATAGTATTTATAAGCATGTTTCCTCAAAAGCAGTCTTGTAGTTTTACTTTGGAACAAATTAATATATATATTGCATTATTGTATATATTATATATATATATTGCATTATTGTATATATTATATAATTTTGAACATTTACAATATACAAAAGCATTTACTTTGGGAAAAATATTAAGCCCCAGGAATAGTTTTCATTTGTTTTATGTGATAAAAAGAGTCAAAAGGTACCAACATAAATATCTTCATATTATTGGAACTGTTGGTAGAAATTCTGGCTTCCAAATAGACCTTTTCTCTTATCAACTGACTCTGAAGTTCTGGAAAATAGGTTGGCTGTTTTATCAGGATGAATAGAACAGAATTTTTTATGCTTATTTCTTATCCTTTCTCCCTCTTCCTGGCATTCCTTCTGTTTACCATAAGCCATCTCATAGGAAAGCACTTTTTAAAAGCACTTATATCTTTTTTCCTAATACCCTTCCCTGTACTCTAGGCTTCCTTTATCGTCTTTTCTTTTGGAAAATTGTCCACATCTCTGCCAGCTGGTTGATACTTCCCATGGGATTGAGTGCAGCATTAATCTTTAGGGAACGTTATTGGGAAAATGTTCGAAAGCAGCGGTTCTCAACCTGTGAGGCATGACCGCCTCAAAATCAGATACTTTGCATGTCCGATATTTACATTACGATTCATAACAGTAGCCAAATTGCAGTTATGAAGTAGCAACAGAATAATTTTATGGTTGGGGGTCACCACAACAAGAACAACTAAATTAAAGGGTCACGGCGTTAGGAAGGTTGAGAACCACTGTCCTAAAGCATTGCTGGATGGAGATATTTTTCACTTATTTCCCATTAAATCAACTAGAATAGAAAGAGTAGTTGTGAATAATGCAGCATATGTTTTACTCACCCCGTAAGGTCAGAATTGTGGCAATACAAAAGCATACACATGAGCTGTGTACATGGAAGTATATGTGCTGGGCTCAGAGGAAGGGAGTATGGCTATGTCAGTGGCCACCCCTCCCCCCCCCAGCTGCCACCTGACTTCATGAGGGGCTAAGTGGAGAAACCAAGCGTTTATTTGACCTCCCTCATAGAACTGTCGCTACTGTCACATAAGATAAAAAGGAGCTGGCACTCTTGAGTACTATAAGAATCATAAAATTGCAGGATGACTGTGCCTGCCTTCCTGTGATTCAGAGAAAGTTAAATAATTCGAACATACGGTTTTAAGATGTTACTCCATTTGCCTCAGTGTTCAAATGAAAAAAAAGAATTTCTTTTACAAAATGAGTCAGGCTTGGTGGTGTAGGCTTATAATTTCAGCTACTCAGGAAGCTGAGGCATGAGAATTCCAAGGTCAAGGCCTGCCTGGGCAACTTAGTATAACCTTGTTCGAAATTTCAAATAAATGGAAATAGAGCTTCTGAGAACATTTTTAGCATCGCACTGGAGTGCTTGCCTACCAAGATCCACTGGAGTGCTTGCTTGGCAAGATCCAGGCTCTAGATTCAGTCTCCAGTGTTGCCAAAAGAAAAATGAGAATCCAGAAACTCCTCTTCAGAACACCAAGACTTTACTCCTTGTGTTCTTAACCAAATTGGTATTTTCAGCTGCCTTGGAAAGTCACCTAACTAAAACAGCTAACAAATACCCAGGGTGGGTGCTCTGCTAAGTCCGGCTGAGGACTGAGAGCATGTCATCTCTCTTAGTTCTCAGCACAGATCTTTGTAGGTGGGCTGCCGGCACCACAGTCCTGACTCTCCAGCTGAGCAGGTTGTGGCTGAGATTCATCAATATCCCTAAGGACATCAAGATGAGTCTATGTTTGTCTTACTTCAATACCAATGCCAGTTTTTCTCTTTTTTGCACTGAAAATATACTTAGTTCCGTTCTAAATCAGTTTCAGAGTGCTACAATTCCACAAGGAAGGCGATTTAATGGGGAGAATCACATCATTCCCTTTCAAAATGCTTTGAAGATGCCTATGGCATCGTGTTGATCTTTAAAAGGTATTTAAGGAAGATGCTAGCATCTTTGCCCAAAAAGAATTTTAAAGATACTAATTAACATGAAAAATGCATTCTCAAATACATCTCTTTAATGAATTACTGCTTGATTAAGCTATGCTTGAGGCAATGCACAAACTTTTCAAATATTTAGTTTATGATCAAGTATCAGGATTGTAACATTTGGATTATGCTAACTTTCATTTTAAAAACTAGTATTCCTTTGGAAAAGCATTTTGGTTTCCCCCAATCTTATTTGCTGACAATGTATGAGCTGTTTTCTCTTGAAATTTTACAGGGTAGTTACCATTGTAAGAAGCAAAAATGATTAAGTCATTTATAGCTCGATGGGACATTAGGAGAATAAATGATCATATTCACAAATACAACTCCAGTTTGTCATCCTTAGGTGGTTTGCTGAGTAGATATTTATAATGTGTAACTGTTCCAGAGAAAAAAATGAAAGCATTGCTTATTAGATACAACAGCCTGGGTTGGGGAATGACTGCATGGGCAAAGTGCCACCAACACAAACATGAAGACCTAAGTTTGCATCCTCAAAACTCATGTTAAAAGGTGTGTGAAAGAAAAAAAAAAAGTGAACGTGGGTAGCTGCACAGATCTGTAACCCCAACATTGGGGGTGGCTGAGACAAGCTGGACGAGTCATATCAATGAGCTTTGGGTTCATTGAGAAACTCTCTTAAGAAATAAAGTAGAGAGAGATCAAAGAAGACACTTGACCTCTGACCTCCAAAAGAAGGTATGTGCATGCACACTCACACTAACATGTACATTCCTCACACAGCTAGCACAAAACATTCACACACAACACAGCACATACAAAATAGACCCAGGTCCCATCACTGGCACTGAGAAAAAAGTGTACATGGTGTATTTTGGTTGTGTCTTTGGCTCTAATACTATAAGGTAGTCTAGGAGATTGCAGCTTTAATCAGGGGGAGATGAAGGATGTTAAATCTGAGGCTTTTTCTTTTGATTATGTGTAATAGGATTGACAAGTCTGTTATTCAGGGATGGTGTAGCTGTTCATCTCGGGAAATATTTGTGATAGGTGTACTGCAATAACTGCAAACAGTTCCAAGTAATGGAGAACATAGACATGGGCACGGCTGTGACCCAAGTTCAATCGGCAATACAAAACTTAACAACTGTTGTCATAGTTTATAATTTATTTGCTATTATAAAAAATGTGCCTGTTCCATGTCTGTTATCTAGTTTCAAAAGGAATAGAAGTAGCAATCGTAGGTTATAATTAAGTTTATACATAAATAAATATCTTACTGCTTTGAGATTTTTTTTTCAGGATTTTTATTATGAGCTTCAGACTTTCTTACTCTTGCTCATGCAGCACCAATCCCTTACTCCCCCTCGGCATAAAGCCATCAAGGGAGCTGACAGCATCCCTAGCACGAAGTGCAGCTCCAGACACTGCTGAAGAAATACACTCAAGGTCTCTAATGTGTTTTAAAGGTTTGCAGAACATACATTTTATATTCAAAGAAAATGGTGCTGACTAAGGGACCCAAGTGGATTATATGTCTTCATTCATCCAAGAATGAAACAGCCAACATATTTATAATGCTGCTTTCTCCTTCTCTTTCTGTTCTCTCCCCATGAATTCCTAAAACTTCGGAGAAACTCAGCTGCCCTTCATCACCTCCTTCCCCAGAGGGAGTCTAAAAGCTGCCATTACGTAGAAAAGTGGGAGCTGGAAATGTTTTTCCTAAATGGAAAACTGCTGCAGAGTGATAGGATTCTGAGGTCTTTTGTTAGGCACACACCATGAGCTGGTATCTGTGGTGAGGGAGGAAAGTGCCTCATATAGGATGGGTTCTTGCTTCAAGAAGCTTGATGTAGTAAAAACAGATGTGTAAACAGTAGCCCTATAGAGAAAAGACAGGCAAGATAGGTGCTTCCCACCTGTCAATCAACTCAAATGGCTATGCTCCTTGTAGAAGCAATAGTGAGGAATTACAGTAATTAATCTTTCTATATAAAAGAGCCTGCCTGTCCAGAGATTTGGGAGTGAAATTATTTGACCTGACAAGATATAGAACGATATACATGCTACCCTCCCCAGATTTTCATATTTAGGGAAGTATTTTCTAATCTGTAGTAATCCTTTCTGAGGCTTTGTGGCTCTGATTAAAGTATTAATGGCTTTCCTCCTGTTGAACTGCCAGCAGAAATAATTCACCTTATTGTTAAACTTACCTTCCAATTTGCATTTGTAGTTTTTCAGTCAAAGTGCAAGACTTTCTTTAGTAGTTGATATTACAAGGAAATTCTATACTTTTTCAAGCACGAGCTTTAGTTCCCAACACTTGAGTTACTTTGGTTATTGAGTTGGTTTTTGGAATTAAGTTTGGGTCTTTTATTACATAACTCATATGATGGGAGACAAGGCCTACACTAACTGAGGTCACTCTAGCTAGGCTGGGCTGGAAGATGAGCATAAATGAGGACTCAGTCTCACATTCCACTTAGAGCTGTTACCCTTTAAAGTTTAGCAGGAGACTGGTGAGCAGTTAGCGTGAAAAATACGGGCTGAAGACAGGTGAGCAGCAGGCATGGTGGCACCTATAATCCTACTTAGTGAGTTCAAAGTTAGCTTGAGCAACTTAGTGATGCTTCATCTCTACATTCAGAGGACGCTGTGGTTATACCTCTGAGCAAGCGTGTCTGGCATGTGCAAAGCACTGAATTCAGTCCTCAGTGCTGGTAAGGAAAAAAAAAAAAAAAGACTAGTAGATGCAGTTGCTGGTGCCTCCGGTGTTGCTTATTCCCAGCAGCATAGCCAGATTGTCAGGACAGCTGGGGGACTGTCAGGAACCCGTCAGGACAGAGCACACAGGGCTCACCTCACAGCTCAACATGCTGGGGAAGTGTTTACCCATCAGCACAGGAGGACTGCCCTCCTGAACCACCATCATCTCCTCCCACAGTCATTTTTCACTGATTAGGCCACTTGAAATGTTCAGTAGATGGTTTGAATCCCCTGCTTCTTGTCTATACAACCCCTTCTTTGATTTAGCCTTAACTGGTCAGCTTGTTAGTGGTTGAAGAAATACTTAGGATAGGCTTTTTTCATTCAGGATGTTTTTTAGGGTATCCACTTTGGGGAGAATACGGTTGCTAATATTATAAGCTCCCCTTCAGTGGAGCTACTTCAACTGACAGGAAGCACAGAGAGAAAAGACTTCTGTGTAAAATTATTTAAAAGTATTGATATTTTAAAAGTTATTTTAGAGAAATATTAAGAGTTGAGGATTTCTCAGTATAGACTGAGAAATTTTGGCAACCAGTTGAAACTAAGCAATGAACTACTCTTACTTGTCATGATAGTTTGTGGTTTCTCAGGAAGTTTACCAGCCTATAAGTCAATATTTTTATATGCATGTGTGTGATATATGTGGACAAACAAATGCCACAACAATCATATGGAGGCCAGAAGACAAGTTGCAGTAGTTGGTTCTTTTCACCTATCTTGTGGGTTCTATAGATGAAACTTAGGACTGACAGCAAATGCCTTTTCTGGAAGCCATCTTTTCCAGCCCATCTTTATATTTTAAGAACTATCCATCAACACGAATGTAGCACTGTGTGTGTTGGTGATAAATCATGGATTTTGGCAACAGAATATTTGGGCTTGATCTTCTGATTTGGAGACTCAGTCAACATGTGAGCAAGTCTTTCCCTTTTGAAAACTGGAAAGTGGGTATTGGTTGAACCATAACCAAGTATACTAGTTAAGTGGATCATGAAAAGATGGTGTAGCGAGTACAAGTATCACCAACAGTGAATCCATCTGTTGATGAATTCACATACCATCTGTTCCTCAGAAAACGTCTACTTACCCATTCCTTCAGATGTGTGATCTGTTAAGATACAAATGCACAATATTTAATAGTACAGTTATTCAAACACTCTTTTACTCAGTTATTTTCAACCTGTGTCAAATAACGTGCTTTCTGCCTTTCTCGCTCCCCGGCCATCTTGGCAGCTGGTCTTCATTGGGGGCTGTCCCGCACCTAAGGCAGGAAGATGGTGGCCGCAAAGAAGACAAAAAAGCCTCTGGAGTCGATCAACTCTAGGCTCCAACTTGTTATAAAAAGTGGAAAGTACGTGCTGGGGTACAAACAGACTCTGAAGATGATCAGACAGGGCCAAGCGAAATTGGTTATCCTTGCCAACAACTGTCCAGCTTTGAGGAAATCTGAAATAGAATACTATGCCATGTTGGCTAAAACTGGTGTTCATCATGACAGTGGCAATAACATTGAATTGGGCACAGCATGTAGAAAATACTACGGAGTATGCACACTGGCTAACATTGACCCAGGTGATTCTGATATTATTAGAAGCATGCCAAAACAGACTGGTGAAAAGTAAACCAGGAAAGTTTTTCTTTAATAAAACTTTACCAGAGCTCCTTAAAAAAAAATAGTATGTTTTCCTTATATGTGGACTAAAAGCCATATTTTCCTACACAGAATTCTTCACAATATCTTCAGTTAGGCATCATTTTCTTCATTGTTAATATCTAAAGCATTTAATACAAAAGTCTCTTTCTTACAGCAAAGTGTCTCAGTGTTTATTAAAATAATAACATGTTAGACAGGAGCAAGAAGTAGTGGTCTGCTATTATGCAACAGGAGGGCTATAAATAGTGATGATGGACTGACTGTACATTTCAAAAAGCTCAGATAAAGAATATGGAGCAATTTTACTATGAATAAATGGTAAATGTTCAAGAAGAACTTGATTCAAACAATATGTACTATATACAAGTACCAAAGTATCACAATACAATTTTGTTTCCTTTGTTAATTAAAAATGAAGCAAAATGTAGGTAAATAATAACTACAAATTCCTTTTCTTTCAAAATGAAGTCCCTTAACCTTGAAAACCAATACCTTTGTTTTCAGAGGATGAACAGTAATAGTAATGCTAATTTTTCAATACACTAAACATTCTAGGTATTAGAAGCCATCCAAATTTTTGACAGTTGCTATGATGGAATTAATTTTATTTATCATAGCTTGATGGTGTTTTCAGAATCAGGTTCAAAACTGTGATAATGTGCTATGAGAGTCATTATTTTGTTACGCCTTGTGTGCATACCCTGATTCCTACGGGTATCATCTTTAGGTAACCACATAGACCGTTGTAGATTTGGGCTGTGATAACTTCATTGGTGACATAGTCATATCTACTAAGTGATTTACATAGAAAAAAGTCTCTCCCATGTTTTAGATGTGTAAGTCTAAATATAGCGCATTTGAACCATGCCCTTCGAGGGAGAGGACAGAACAAGGAAAGTAAGTCCCAAAGGCAATAGCAGTGAGCATTGACCATGGAAGAAGAGTGCACACCCCACAGGAGTTAGTCACATTTCCCATTGCTCTGTCAAAATGCCTCACAGAAACAAATTGGAGGAAGGGTTTGTTGTGGCTTCTGTCCATCATGGCAGAAAAGGCCCGCTGGCCAGAGCAGCTCTATCAGGGGCAACAGGAATGTCAAGTAGACAGTCACATTGTCTCCACAGTTGAGAAAGACGAAAGCTGGTGTTGAGCTGGCTTTCTCCTTTTCCTTCAGTTTCTGGCCTCAGCCCATGAGATAGTGCTGCTGTCTTCAGGGTAGGCCTTTTTAAACCTTTTTGGAAGAGCCCTCACAGCCACATGCAGAAGTGTGTCTCCTAGGTGATTCTAAATCCTATGAGGCTGGCATTCAGCGTTAGCCTTCACACCACTCTCGCTCTTACTGTGAGGCAGGGTATATCTGAAAAATCGTACAAACAACTGCTCCACTAACTGCAGAGGAGACACAAGCTCATGGAATGAGTACGTTTGCTTGTATTTTAAAGATGTCTTCCTCCTGAAATTGTTTTAAATTGCCTAAGTAGTTTTGAGTTCTCAAAATTTTGAATTTATTAACTATGTCTTCATCCTCAAGAATCGAATTCAGACTTTACTAACCACAGCCTAGGTTGCCACAGAAGCTATTGCGGTTACCATGGCAACTATTGGTGTTTCTTTTTGCTAACTTGGACTTTTTTTTTTTTTTTTAACATGGGAATCATTCTTTTTCCAATCTTGAATTCTAGTGAAGATTTCTATTTCTTCACATTGTGAGCAGTTGAATTAATCTTTTTGGAGCTCTTTGTGTGTGGTGAATTTTTGTCCTTGGTCGCTTCAACTTAGAACTTGAAGTTGAAGTTAAAGGGAAGAAGCCCATGGAGCAAGCAGTAATATTACCTAGTCTTTTTTTTTTCCATCACTATAACAGATACTGTATTTTTGACTCTTGACAATTTCCAGGTTACATTAAAATGTACATGTAGATGGTATTAGGAAATAGTTTGTATCAATAGTATTCTTTAAAAATTGCCATGATCTCAGTGCATAAATTGTCTGGTAACCATCTTTGTGGTGCCCACAGAGAAAGTGAATAGAAGGGCTGATGGCAACATCATTTCTTGAGTTTGTGGAGATAACTGCAACATGATACATTTGACATTTTCATCACTGGCATCATATCAGGCTAAAAATTGTAAAAATCATCAAAGTAGTGTTTGCTTCATTAATTAGGTACTACGAAACTGTTTAAAGGTGTTACTGGACCTTTTAATACAAGATGACATTAAACCAGCCATAAAAAATTTTTAATTATGGTTGTTAACTACTACGGGCAGCAACACTTTTCTGAAGTGACAGATTGGGTAGGGTGCTGCCATAATAAAACTTAGTTGAGAAAGAGCTTGGGAACTAGGATTTGAGTAGAACCTATTAGAATCTTGAGAAACACAATAGAAAAAGCTGAGTTTATTTGAACAGACTCAGTAAAAATAAAAATATGTACATTGTTGAGAGCTTAGTCTTGTTGGGAAGTGAAAGCTTGCAGATCCTTGTTACACTTTGGCCAAAAGCCTACTGGAGTTGGTTTGGAAGACAGAACTTTTGAAGGAATTGAGAATCTAGCAAAGGAAACATCCAAGCAAAATGTGTGGTGTTTCTGTTACTGCTTTGAGTGAAATGTTAGAAGACGGATATTCATAATAAGCCATTAAACAAAAAAGGAACTAGGGCTTGGTTGTTTAGTTAAGTCTCGGCCTATTTAGATGATAAACTGTTCAGATAATTCTGAACAGAGTCTGCTTATGAAATTATGACATGGAAAGAAAAGGTATACAGGATGTGGCTGTGAAACTCTTTGCTGAAATTTAAAAGAAAAAAGAAAGTCAAGCTCAAAAGACTAGTGTTTCATCATAAGGGATTAAAGGTGTGCCTCAAAGACCTTCCTGTTTAAATTAGAGGTTATCTCATTCTAACTCAGAAATTTGACCTTTAGACAGCTCAACCAGAGGCAAAGACAGAGAAGGCTTCCCTCAGAACCACATTTGGACACAACCTCTCTGCACTGCCAAGCATCACTGTGCCTTCCATGGAGACTCACAAAGTTCTTGAGAAAAATATATCAAGAAGACTGCTCCAGAGCATACCAACCTGAATCATTTTTGTATCTTTCTGATCAACAGGAGACATAGGGAGGAGAGACTTGTATTGGGTTGCTAGGTTGATGCATTAACAATTTGCTAAACTACTAGAGAAAGATAAGTCATAGGACAAAGTGTGGGGGAGAATACACTCTTAGAAGAAATTTTCATAAGGGAACACATAATGTTGTGTTCTGGTTTGTTGTGGGATATTTGTACACTGTGTGAAAATGTATTGCTGTGATTGGTGTACTAAAAAGCTAAATATTCAATAGCTAGGCAGGAGGTTTAGGTGGGACTTCCAGGGGAGAAAAGAAAGAGGAAGAAGAATCTAGGCATGCAGGAGATGCAAGGAGTCACAGGGAGGAAATAGGAGGTGCAAGATGGAAGAGAGGTAATACCACCTGGTAGAATGTAGATTAATATAAATGGATTCATTTAAGTCATAAGAGCTAGTGGGATAAGCCCAAGCTAATGGCCAAGCTTTCATAATTAATAAGAAGTCTCCATGTTGTTATTTGGGAGCTGGCTGGTGGTATAAAGATATGCTACGCTGGTTTTAAGAATAGTATACTGGTCAGGGTTCAGCTGCAGAGAACAAATCTACATTACTAATTCAAGAAGGGATTTATCAGAATATATTAAATGCCTTGCACAATAATTAAGATTGCTGAAAAACAATTGTAAGCTTTTAGTTTCCTGAAGCTCTTTCACAGAACCAGGCTGCTGGCAGCTGCAGTTTCCACTGGGAAGTTTCACCTCCCTGCACCTCTAATATAACCCACTACACCCCGGCCATGGCTTTGCACCCCTCTTTCACCCATGTGAAATAATGCTTTTCTTAATTGGTGTGACCTAAAGTGTACCTAGAACCAGACAGCCAGCACATAGAGAAGATGTAGCTTTCAAACGTGGCAGAAGGGAGTATCACAAGGTTGTTGCCTGCCCCAAAAGAGGCCAAATGATTTAAAGTTAACCAGACCATAGGAAACATTTCATTAGAAAAGCCATTCTTTGTTTGGGAGGTAACAATAAAAAGATCAAATGCCTAAAGATAATTTTCTTAGAATGTTCCTAAATTTCAGCTGGTACTAAAAAAAAATTTTTTCATGGTTTTTTTTTTTTTTCCAATTTCAATTTTCTATTGTGTGATCTTATATGGAGATAATCCAACTTTTATCTTTTTATTGACATTTGTTTCTTGCCCCTGTAAATTTTGCCTCATCATATTGTCATAGATCTTTGAAGTCTTTCAGTCCCTCCTAATCTGTGGCTAGAATTCACCTCCATCACCTTAGACAATGGCTTTGTGTCAGGGTTTGGTAACATATTGTTGTCCTACTCATAAGCATATTTTAGCAATGAGCCACCTCATTATCTGAACTAGCTTCAAAAATCCTAATGTCAAAAATAACCCCAGCTTACAATGGGCTTACAGCAGTGAGGGCAGATTTAGTAACTGAGTCAGCCTTAGGCCGACTGCCATTTGCTGGCTGAAGTCATATGTTTGGATGTTATTTTCTGGGACTTAGACCCAGAACTGGGGTTCAGATATATGTTGTTACCAAGAAGACGAGAAATCGATAGTGGAGGACAGTCTCTTCCCGGCTTTCACAGAACAGTAGGTATTACAATATGAATGGGGGTAACCTGACAATGGTTAGTTTAGTGTGGCTGCCATTTGAGAATGCTGCACCCTTTGGAATTACCTGGAGTATTGTTCATTAGTGGAACCCAGTGGAATGAGCCGCCTGTCATCCTAAGGCTTATTTGGACTTACTTTCATGAGTGCCAATGATATTGAAATGAACGTTGCTTAATAGCAATAGAAAACAACTAATCTCAACCAACTGTTAATCTGTACAAGTTAACTACTGGCTAGAAAGGAAGCAAAAGCAGGCTGAAAGCAAATAATCAGGTGACTGGTGTTGAGCATTATTTTCTTTGTAACCTTTGCTCTTTCTTAGTAATTGATCTTAGTTTCTCGGGTCATCTCTACCTCGGTGCTTGTCCTTCTTTGATGAAGATGAAGGAAGTATGTGTGTTTGCTTCCCCAGACCTCCACCCCTTCCCGGCATTATTTACGTGCCTTGAAATTGGAGAAGGTGACTACATGTTCACCCTTCTAACTTGACAGTAGCAGAGTGATTAGAGGACAGCTCTTACTATGGTGGCCATGTAGGCCATGTTGTGCTTAGGACCCCCTTGGTCTGTGTCTACTGACTGCCTTCCTCCGGTCACTAAATTGTCCTGGTTTGGATGATACATTTCCTGGTCACCCTAGTTACGACAAAGACGGGTTAAATAGTAGTGTAGAGTATGAGAACTGTCTCTGAAAATGTCAGTGGTAGTTGATGTGTTTGTAGAATCCAGAGCTTCTCATTAATAATCACAGGGAGAAAATTGCCTGCTTGACACTTGAGTTTCTAGCAACTCTTGAGTTTATCTACTGAGGTGCTTTCAAGTATTTAAGCAGTCATTTGTATCTGCATGTGTAAAAGTTAGATGACTCGGAATTCTTGTAGATTTACAATAAATGAGCGTTTATTTTCCATCAGTCATTTTAGAGAAGGTTTGCTAATGAGAATTCTTACAATTTAAAAACCTCTATGGAAATTTGATGATTCATATTCAAGATAGACTTTTTTCAAAAATAATTTTTTTTACCACTTATTTACTCACTATTTTTCAGGAAATTGTCTCACGTTAAGATTTATTCCAGTTTTTTAAATATTTTATATTTTGAAGCTGCATTATATCATCACATAGTATAATGTGAATGCTGTAATTACATAATAGTCCCCCCTCGCTTCTGTCCAATCTTTCCCATGAACCACCACCCCTTGCTCTCTCTAAAATCCAAGGAAGGCCTCTATTTCTTAATTATTGCTCCATACAGATAGATGTGCATATTCCCAAATGTATATAAATATAGTCTACTCAGTCTGTATGAAGTTTCTTGTATGTATCTGGTTTCAGGGCTGACCGTGGGCATTGGCTAACTAATTTGGGGACTCCTCCTTGAGGAAAACTATTTCCTCTGCTCTCAGCATTCCTTAGTTGCCTGTGGCAATAATTTTAAGGATACAATTATTGCTAGTAATTATTAGTAAAGAAAAATATCTGAAAAGAAAATATTTGAAATACTCAGAAAGCACAGCAAAAATCAATAGAGTAGACTCCTTTTCTGATACTGTCATTTTCTTTTTCATTTATAATTTCTAAAGGCTATTTTCTGTTATGTCTTGGTGTTTATTCTAGTTGGGTGGGGATTTTTTTTTTTTTGTTTTGTTGTGTGTGTGTGTGTGTGTGTGTGTGTGTGTGTGTGTGTGTGTGTGTTTCTTGCCTCAAGCCGGGTTTTCATTTTCAGTGATAGCTAGTAATTCATGTTTATCATAATTGAAAGCAATATTAATATTTGGGGAAATTTAATTGAATCATAAAGCATTTGTTTCCTTTGTCTCCTCTCCTGACCGTGCCTTTATATAATGCATTCAATACACAAAGCCCACGGAAAGCTCACATTAGCAGTTGCAGCGCTCGCTAGAAAGATACTTCACAGAAGGTTGAGCAAGGGATTGAGAAGCCCTTAGGGTCTTCTGCTATAGAAAGACAAAAATCAGCCAGATACTTGATCACTTGCATTGCCCAGGCTCTTCAGTAAGCAGTTCAGAATACGTCTTTCAGGTGGCATGAACACACTTCAGGTTGATGAGTTTGGGTGTCCCCCCCCCCCAGTTAATAATTAATAATTAAATGATGCAGTAACTCCATTGGGACCAAGAGATCACAGAACACAATTCCAAAGAGCTCTTGTAGCATATCTGTTTCTGTCAAAATCCGTTTCCTAAGCTGGAAGATGGCTCTGTGGTGAAGAGCCTGCTGCAGAAGACACTGGAGTCCAGCTCCCCAGATCCCAAGTGAATACCAGGTTAACATAGCAGCCTGCCAATACTCCCAGTCTCGGAAGGCTGATAAGGGATCCCCAGAGAAAGCTGGCTAGTGAGACTCACCAGTATTGGCAAGCTCTGGGTTTGATTGAGAGACCTGCCTTCATGAATAAAGTGGAAGAGTGTTCCTATCAACCTTAGACCATCATATGCATGTGCACCTACATGCAAGTGTGCACCCACACATGCAAACAGCCCTACATAGATATGTGCATGCCATACACGCACATACAAATGGGGGGGGGCGGAGACACATGTAATTTAAAGCTATTACACTGTATTCTTCTTCAGTGTTCTGTTTCCCTGTTACTACATATCAGCACTTAGCTGAGGTGGAGTGTGCTGCCAGTCTAGAGATGATAGGGGTTACTCACAGTGCCAGACTTTTGTGTTCGGCTAGTCAGTGAGTGTACTGAAAGCCAAGGGGTGGGTTCTGTGCAGGATTGACTGAACAGGGTATTGAAGCCACCCTTCCACAGAGACTTATACATAAGTGGCCACTATAAGTGGCCCACCATAAATAACCTGCTATTCTTGCAGGTTAATAAGAATGGCAGTTATTTATCTGTACATCTTTTTAAGGCAGAAATGTTTGCTTGTGTGAACAAGCCGAGGAAAAGGATGCCGGAAGTCTTTCCTGCTTCACTGCCTAGGGTCATGTGCTGTCTAGAAGATGGTAACGGGGGGGGGGGGGGGGAGCTGGGGAGGGGGAGTCTAGTAGTCTGAGATCTGCTTTACTTTGGCAGTCATTTGAATGAACCTCTTCATCCTTTGTGAAGCAATTGTGTACAAGTCTCCATGGTGTGATTTTTGAAAAGTCTAACTTAAAATCACAGGACACCTGTCTGATGGCTGTGGACAACACTCTATTTTAACACTCTGAATTTCCAAACAGACTTTGACCCTGCTTTCCACTGAGGAAAGGAAACTGAAGTGATACTTGGACCCACGGAGTCTGAAAGAGCCTAGAATCCGCGTGACCTCATGGCATGTGGAGGGAGATAAAGTTTAGACCACACTTTAGACCCTGGGTACATCTCTGAGAGGCACTACCTTAGTTTATCTGTCAGTGAGGACAAGTCCACACCTTCCATCATGCCAGTCCAGTGGGGGAAGAGGAGCATTTGTGGACCACTGGAGGAAACAGGCAACCGTGTCGAGGAAGAAGAGCGGCGGGCCGGCCATAGCAGGGGGCTGGCGTGGCTCGCTGCTCTGTCCTGCCGCCTTACTGGGTATGGAGGTCACCGTTCTGGTAGCACACTCGGAAGGTGCTTTGACATTAGCCTGATTAGAAGAAAACAAGTTGCAGTTTCATTAGCATACTGTAACTTTCTAGAAATAACGAACTAGTGCACAGTCATTGACGACAGCCCTGCCTCCCACTGCTTTCTCCCTGTCTGCTTGGGAGGTGTAGCCTTCTCATTATTGCCTCTATTCATTCATTCAATAAAGAACAAATTACACCCAGAGTGGGGTATCTCACAATAAAAGTGGTTTTGCTTCTTGTGAGGACCACTGAGAAAGGGAAAAGAAATTTTCATTTTGAAACCATATTCTGCAAATAATACAAAAAGGGACATGGAAACAGAGAAAATATACAGGGAGATGGATTCAAAACATAATATAAAAGGATTCCCTATGATTATGGTGAAGTTTTTATACATATAGGGATGCTGGTATATGCGTATACATAGACACAATGTGTAGCCATGGGTGGGTTTTTTCTTGGGGGTGGTGGAGGGAATGAGCCAGTCTGGAGCTGAGATACTTTATCTTGTATTAAGTAGTTGATAATTAGAAAGTCTCTAAGGTCTCATTTAACCTTATTTATAGAACTGCTTCTACATCAGTCATTGTGAGCCAATGGGAGTCGAACAAAGTGTTTCTCTAACTGGAAAGCTGAAAGAGATACATGCTTCGAGCGTTAGTGTGTAACATTCTCAGATGTGGAGTAGAAAGGAAACTTGAGAAAAAGAAATAAAATTGCTGTTTATTGAACACTACATTCTGGATAGTAAAAGGATGGAAACAGGAGTCACTGGTAAAATGGGGAGGAAAGCATGGTTAAAGTATCTGCTGCCAGGCATTTGGCTTAAATTCCACGTATGCATTGTCTCCTGTGGTGATGTGAAATGAAGCCTTATCACAATCCCCATCTGACAGAGGAGAATTCTGAGCCATAAGAAGGTTTGCTTCTCTTGCCTAAGTTCTCTGGAGGTGTGGGACATACCTTCCTATCATAGTGGTCTCACTTTGGGGTCTGTAGCCCCCTAAGTCTTTGTAACGTTTAAAATAAGCATCACCTGATATCTGTAACAACTGCCCCATCATAAGGCATGCCAGTAGAGATCCGAGAAGTTAGACGTCTCCAAGATTGCACATATACACAAAGGGGCCTTTAAACCCTTTAAACATATGCTTCTCACTAAAGTATGCTCAAATTTCCCTGTGTAATTCTTGTCTTTGTGATGACAGTTTAATGAGCACTGAGCTGAATATCTACCTATAATTAGATTTTTCCCGCAAAAGGAAAATCAGGAGATCAACTGTAGGCCCAGACTGGTGATGAGCAATCACATCACAGTGGCATGTCCCTTCTCAGTTTGGCCTGCAGAACAGCTTTCCCTGAGGCAGTTCTCCTCACCAGAGTGGACAGTTTCACCAGTCTACTTATCTTCTAGTGACTACAGTGACCTGACTGAGTCTCATTGACACCCCTTCTTTTGGCCATGGTGCCAGTCAGGTGTAGTAAGACCATTGCTTATGTCTAAACTCCAAGACTCTCTAGTAAGGTGTATCTCTCTCCAAAGGATAAGGAAAAGATGTGGATCAAATTCTCCTGCTTCCCAAAGGGCCCAGTCAGGAGAGGTGATGGTGTCCTTTCCTGGACTCCTTTGTTCTCTATTCCCCATGTTTTTGTTCTCCTTTCCCTATGGGATACATCTGTGGTTTATATGTGATGGGAGAATGATCAGAAAGGTGGATCATGCAATCTCTGGCTTTCTGCTGATACAGATAGAAACTGAGTCATAGGCCAGAGCTATGCCTGTATTATTCCATATTGCTATTAGGTAGCTATAGTGATGATTTTTATCTCCTTCTGGTGTTGACATTGAGATGATAACTAACAAGTAACCAGGATTTAAAGTCAAAGATGCCATAGCTTCCTTAATTCTCCCTATGGCACTTGGGTGTCATCATTACACATAAAATTGTCCAGGATGACAGACATTGGTTTGAAGAATTAAGACCACGATGTGAAAAATACCAGAGGCTGGAGGTGTAGGGTCTCGCAAACATCTATTTCTGAAATCCTAAGATGAAGGCTAATGCACGAGTCTCAGGAGGGCTGTCCTGAGTTTGTTGTCACTGTCTCTTGGTGACATTCTTCCTTGTGTGGTATAGTCCTCAAGCTTGGCCCTGCTGTGCCTTGGCATTATTTTTTTTCCAGATTCATCATTGCTAATAGCATATGAGGAACAGTGTCCATGCAGAAGACACGGTATTATACACACTTGAGGGTTGTAAAGGCAAGTCTTCAGTCACTAGGCAAGCTGACCTCGGGGCTGTCAAACCAATTTTCCTAGCCCAGTATGTCTGCTCAGAGGATCACTGGGCTGTGACAGGTGATGAATGAGTGGTTGCTGTGGCCCTGGGCTCCTTCCCAGGAGAAAGACTAAGTTAGAAAATGGTTTTAGCTATTATGGTGGGTAAGTGTGACAGAAGTCAGATACTGTCTCCTACACCCCTGCTGGCATGGAGTGTGTGTAGAGGACTAGGTCACAACTGGTAGGATGTTCGATGTGGAGATAAGAGAAACAAACCTTTCCATTCACACCCCCCACCCCCCGTTTGCAATGAAAATCTGCCCCAGCAGAGCAGGACATCTGTGTATCATGTGTTTGGATGCTGCAGAGCAAACCTTACCTTTCTTATGGAAGTTAGAAACAGCCATTGGCAGAATCTCACCTCAGGAGGTTGCAATTCATATCTACCTGCCCTTGACTCCTGTGGAACATAAGAGACTGATTCATCATTTGGGAAACTCTATCAATGGACTGAAGGCTGGCTCTGCTTCATAGATTTAGAAACAGTCTGGGCTTATGGGAAAAGAGAAGTTGGAAATTTGTTAGTACCCTTTATCCACTTTGGCGATGAAGACTTGAAAGAACCTTGGAGTTAGAGGAAGTCTGTTAGTCTTTTCTTCCTGTGCTTTTGGGGTGAGGGTCGTAGGCTGTGCCATCCATGTTAACAAGCACATGTCCTCATGTGGTGTGGACATGTGCTTGTTAAACTCATACTCAGAAACTCAGCTCCTTGGGGGAGTTGGGGTTTGTTCCTCTTGTCCAAACATGAATAAGCTTCCATCTAACAGGACCTCTGCATGTAGCTTTGGTGAGGAGCCTTCACAGGCTCTTTGGAGCCTCTAAAAGTCTGAAGCCATATGCTAAGGATTACTAAAACACCCCCAATAAAGCATATTTGTCAGCCATCTGTTTAATTTGTGGACATGAATATAAAAGACAAGATAGATATCTTTCACAGTTATTAATAGATATATAGATATATATAGATTATAGATATAGATATATACTTAATAGGGTAGGTTCATATTACCTAATATAGAGATAGTTACCTTATAAGTCAACCTGGTTATATAATTCCAGGGAAGTTCTAGCATCATTATTCTCTTTTTTAAAAATGTGTTATGTTTATTCGTGTATTTAGTATGTTTGTACCAGCATATGATTGTGACATGCATGTGCCAAGGCACATATATGGAGGGCAAAGGACAACTTAGAGGAGTCTCTTCTCCTATCATGTGGTTCCTAAGGATCAAACTCAGATCATCAGGCTTGGCAGCAAATGCCATTACCTGCTGAGTGGTCTTGTTAGTCCCATTCTCTTTTTGTATTCTTGCCTGTAAAGAGCCCGAGCAAATTGGAATCTTAACCTACTATGGTTATTTAATATGAAATACTTAGGGTAAATCCTTAATCTCAGAGAGGTCTTTCTTCTGCCATCAAGAATGGGGTGATGTGTTGGCTTATAATTTTGCGATTTTGAACTCCTTTGAAGATGCCTAAGGAAAAGCTAACTGAGATGGTCAGCCAGGTAAAAAGGGATAAGGACTAGGGAGGAAAGTAAGAATGTATAAAATAATCTGCCACTTTCAAAAAGCCAAGTCCCCTTTTCTCTCAGCAAGAAAGAATTCATAGTTCCTCATCAAGTATTTACTGAAACATTTAAGCTTGAAACTTTTTTTGAAATAAATCCACGACTTCTGTGACTGTGCACCAGATAACTTACTTTCAGACAGATGTGGTGAGGGGGGGAGGGGAAGAGAGCTCCGTCAATGAAGTGCATGCTTCACCCGCATGAGAGCTTCAGTTCAGTCCACAGCACCCGTGTAAAAAGGCCAGCACCGTGGCTCGAGGCTGTAATCACAGCATTGTAAAGATGGAGTCAGGCGAATTCCTGAGGCTCTGGCTGGTCAGCCTAGTCTGCCTGGGGAGTTCTAGATGAATGAAAGACTTTGTCTCGAAATGAATAAAGAAATAAATAAAATGTTGTTAATGGCTTCTGAGGAACAACCTGCCAAGTTTGCCTCTGGCCTCTCCTTATTTGCCCATGCATGTGCACACCGCCCCCTCCCTACACACATACACTCCTCTCCCTCTCCACGCCCCACACACACACTCCTCTCCCCCCCCCCCACCCCCCCCCCACACTGTGGTGATGGCAGAGTTTAGCATTATGAGTCCTAGTTTAAACTCATATGTCACTTCTTTCCTTCTTCTGTCACTCACTAGATGGGGGACCTCGGCTGTGTGATTTAACTCCTTTAAGCCTTGTTTCTTCAGTACGAACACTAGGCCTTAGACGGAGTCACTCAAGAGCTATTGACTGAGTTCACAATATGCAGTGGCCATGTGAAATGTCATGTTCTTACCGTACTCTCATACGTCATTTTTGTGAGGCACAAAAAATAGAAAACGCGGCCCCTATATTCCACGAGCTGAAAGTTTAATAGGCTAAGCATCTGTAAAAACTAATACAAGATAAAAAGTATATCTGAAACCTGTAGAGTAATCTGTGTGAGATACATTCGAGGTACCAAAAGAAGAATAGGTAATTCCTTGAACGTAGCTGAGGGAGAGGAAATCTACAGAGGTGTTGAAAGGAAGATGCTGGAATCAGGGTTGGATCTGCTTTCTCCAGAGAAGGAATCAGCTGAGGGAGAGTCAGCACAAGGCTCCAGTACCTCCATGTGGTCCCTGTGGCTGTGATGGAAGCATGAACTGATGTATTCTAGGGCTGACTGGACACAGAGAAAAGCCTGTCTATGCCATAAGGAGATTGGATTTTATGAGAAGCCACAACAGTGTTCTGAGTAGTGGTTTTAACTGTTGTATATGTGTATTCTAGAAACACCATCTGGCAAAGGCTTGATGGGGGCAGTTAGAGGCAAGGAGCCCTGTTAGAAGTCTGTCCCACGGGCCCAGGGGAAGGAGGGTGGAGGTGACAGAGCAGCAGTACAGTGTAAGGAAGGAACAGGTTGTCAGGGAAGTCATTCCTCCTGATTCACTGAACGGACAAGGCAGAAAAGAAAGGGCAAGTCTCCAGCATTCCTTTCAACCTTCGTCTCTCATGAGCTTATTCTTCAAGGCCGCTAGGTCACATACTGAGACCTCCTTCTCATCAAAAATGCACTTAATGGAAATACAGTTTTAGACCTTGAAAAAAATGGCTTATTCTTATGAATTCTAGTTTTTTTAAACTGTTGGGATCATTCTGTTTATAAAAGGAGGCCTATAAAGTGAGTTCAGAATGGTTCAGGCATTAATGTTAGCCCTTTGTTCTGAAGACATACGATAGACAAGTAAATAGGTACCACAGACCGCTCTGAATCACATAGTCTACTGTGAAAGGCAAAAGCAATCTAGTGTGCTTGTATTCAGCAAGTGCATGAGGTAAGTTCATATAAATACCCAGGAGACTCAGAGGGCCAGGCACAAGTACAGCTTGTGGGTAGTATCCACATTGAGCCAGCAGCCAGAACTCATGTTGATTTTTAGTTTTTACTTGGATGCCATCATTATCTACTCTGAGCATTATTATTTCAATATTTTGGCCAAATTTCTTAAAAAGTCTCTTTCCTAGATCTTGTCGCATTCCCTGCAGCCCACTGTGAGCTGGTGGCTACCCGACACAGACCAATAAGCAACATCTGTGGCATCTTCCCGATTCCCAATTGCAGTGGACGTGTCTCTCTCCTCATCTTACTTGACCTTTGTGCTGTGTTTATGAAACTCACCCCATTTGCCCTCTGTGACATCAGGATTACCCTGATTTTCCCTCCCCTCTGTCCACTTTGTCACTGTCAGATCCATGTGCTCCTCTTCCAAGCCTTACACTCCCCCAGGTCACTCCATCCACACATATGGCTTCTATATATAGATGGCCTGAGTCATGCTGCTCTTTCAGAAACAAAAACCCAACTTACTGTGGGGCAGCTACACCTGACTGTCCCTCAGGCAACTCAGATTCAACTCACTCAAAAACTGAACTCTATCCTTCAGCCTTTGCCTTCTGTAACCAAAGTCTCTCGTGTAATAGATGCTTTCGTTCCTCTGTAGACTTGTGTGCCTATTTATACTTTCTTCACATTCTTACCTCCACACTCCACATGTGCTTGGCCATCATCAGTCCACTAGATATGTTGCACTCATTATAAACTCAGTATATACACATGTTTAGGGACCTTAAAATATGCATGTAAAACAGCTATACATATACAGTTCATCTGCTGATTTTCTTCAACTTTCAGGCCTCTGTGGAGGAGTTATCTCCTCAGGAATTGTGCCTATCCATAACCCCTGTTGTTAGTGGCTCATTTTTTGTACCATATACTCACTTGTCCCAGCTCTAATAAAATTAGAAGCAGAGAGCAAGAGATAAGAAGATGCTTTTTTCCTGGGAACTTAGTATCTGAAGATACTTTGGTTTGCAACAAAATAATATTGAGATGATCTTGGTAATAGATCATCTAGTAGTAGTACATCACCATGAGTAGGTAGAGGCTAGTGGTGCGAATAAATCCTCTACAGTGTATATAGCCCACCAAAACATTGAATTATCTGGGTCACAATCTCTCTGATGCTGGGGATAAGAGACCTTACTCTGCTGTGATTGCCTATTTTTTCTGGGTTTTTTTTTCCCACCAAGTCTGTTGAAAGTCTAGTGTAAGCTTTGGTATGGGACTATGGCCTGTCCTGTGGAGGGCTGTTTGATATATAATAGATGCTCTATAAAAATGAATGTGTAACTGAGAAGATAGAGGGATATGTGGGTTGATGTATGGGTTGATGGCTTCCCACTCCAGCCAATAGAGCAAGCCTGTAGTTACATGGGGCCAAGAGCAATATGTCCTGAGGTTTCACTGCTAAAGAGTTATTGATGCCAGTTCTAAAGTTTGAGGGGCTTATCATGAAGAGAAATGAGAGAACTCGAACAGAGAGTACATCTTTTCATTTTGCTGTGTATCTGAATGTATATCGTGTCTAATTTGGTTTTGATATATTTTCCTTTGTTGTGGAGTATCAGCTTCTCTATCAGTACTGATTGCTAGTATCTCACATAGGTATGTCTATTAAATGAAAGACATTTTAGCATGTTGCTGTAAGAAAAGAACCTGGGTATGGTGATGCATACCTTTAAATCCAACAGTTAGGAAGTATGGTTTCTGCAGTCAGACAAGACAGGATTCATTCAGGGTGGAATGGCCATAGACCAAAGTACGATCTTTGAAAGTTTGGACGCCTCTCACTACTTCCCTATGCCAAGCAGCAGCCTGGAGGACACTGTGATGGAGGCCATATGCTCTCTCTCTCTCTCTCTCTGAAGTTCCATCCAGGAAGCATTGCAGATACCATAGCATATTCATAAGGAAATTTTACAAGATCTAGCATCCTAGAATACAAACAATACCTCATTGTAGTGATTAGAGAATTCACTTTGTGGTTCTATAGCTAATATTATTTTGTTATTTTAAGTATGTAGATATATACATATATATGTATATGCTCCTTAATGTACATTCCTAAATAAATTGAGTGTATTTTAATGTAGACCTACAGAAATGGAGGTTATTAGTGCTCATACTCAAAAAATGTGTTCAATTTTAAAACTGACTGGTAGGGGCAGTAAATTCGTCATATGAATTTCAGTTCATATTCCAACAACACAGAGAGCACATGCAATGCCCAAATCTGGATCTCTAAACATATTCTCCAGCAAATGGAATCAGGCATCCTTGGAGAACAAGGTTGACATCACCAGTGATGAGTCAT